>NW_020955667.1:5494-86373 GCF_003031625.1 Empidonax traillii | reverse complement strand
CTGGATGACAGGAAACTGCCCATGACAGCCATGAGGAGCTGGAAGGAGTAATTCACGTTCCTGTGACACAGCATTTTCTCCTTTGATGTTATCAGTAAATTGCACCCCGAAATAAAGCCTGTGATTTCAGACCAGGGTCCTTCCCCTGTGCCTCCTTTGCTGCTTCCCTGGCCACTGACTGGTTTTTGTTTTCAGGTCTTTTCATTTTTATACTGGTTCAATTCCCATTCCTCTTCCAGCTCTCCTAAACACACAGACATGTTCCCTCGGGTGAGTTGATTTGTTCACTCACATCTCACGTAAACCTTCACTTTCTTCAGCAGCGGTTGATGTGGTTCATGTGAACTTTGGATCACATCCTTGTAGATTTTCTTGCCACTAACCCGTGCCCCTGCACTCACACGTGGTATCTGTGTGTGGGTGTAAAGGAGTCCCTGCAGGTGGAGGCATCTGAGTGTAAGCTGTGCTGGTTTATGCTGAGGTGTGTGTCTGGTTCCAGACAGCGTTAGGCACAAGCAAGAATTGTTTCATGTGGAGTACATAATTATCAATGGAGAAATCTGCGCCCTCTCAGATGCCTTGTCAACACTTCACATCTCAAAATGTGCAGTATCCAGCAAGCTGTGGTGTTAACCTTTGCTGGGCCATGTGAAAAACCAGTCCCTTCTTGCGTTTGCACGGGATCTTTGTTTGCAGTGATTAATGGTCCACTAACAGTGTCCAGTGCAAGTTCAGTGCAATGTACAAAGTGTCTTTGATGCCAGACATTCTACAGTGCTGTGCAGAAACTAAAGCTAATAGCCATAAGCCTGAGAGGACTGGAATGTTTTCAATTTACTTTTAAACAAATGACTTTATTGTGCCACTCTCACATGGGAGTAAATTCCACAGCCTCAGTGCCACGTTAGACAAAACTTTTTTACCTGCTGGTTTCTGTTTATACTTGGAGAAAAGAAATTAACCTCAGTTAGGAGTTGGGGGGAATAGGACAGGACTGTTGAACTCGGTGGGAATTTTGGCAGGGGATTTGCTGGGAGCAGAGCGGGATACAGGAGTGCAGGATGTAGCTGAAGGGTGATTTGTGGTGCAGAGTGAAGTTCAGGAGTTCTTTGTGACTGAAAATCAAACTGGTGAAGGGCACCTGTAGGAAAAGCTTTTACACTGGTTTTGCCACTCCTGAAATGTAAGGAAGTGGTTGTTGTAGTCTGAGCAAATGCCGGTGGATACTGGGAAGAAGATTCCTAGTGAGTGTGGTGGGAGATGGATTGGGCCATATTCCTGAAAGGAGCAGTTCTGAGGTCATGGGTGCCTGTATCCATACAGGAATGACAGCTCTTCACCTCAAGGAGAGAAAGTGTCCCTGAACTCATCACATTGCTCTTACAGTGGTAAAGATATTCAGACTGAGACAGGGAAGTTTTGAGAGACTGAGACTTTGTGGTTTAATACCATGGATTTGTAAAAATAAAAAATATGTGCAAAATGCCAAAGTAGGAACGTGGATTCATTCAGCGTTGCTCCAGGTGGGAAACCCTCTCATGCTAATAAGTGCATTGTGATCTTCTGGTAGATATAATGCACAACCCATTCCAGGAGCTCCTTTTGATTGAAACATGAGTGTGCATTAATTACTAGCAGAACCAAGAACTCTGGATTTTGCTTTTTAGTTGCTCACTTAGCCTTTTTTTATACTAAACCTTTTTTTTACAAGGCTTTTGTTTTGTACTTACTACATGGTTTCACGGCTTTATAAATCCATAAGCGATCAAAAAAAGGATTTGAGTTTTGTTTTGACTAGTTTTTGCTTTTACTTTGGCCATTTACAGTTCATCAGTATTTTACATTACATGTCACTGCATGGAAATCCAAATGGAAAAAAAATTACAAGTATAAGTGACGCTCGGGTAAATGCAGTTGCAAAAATTGGAAAAAGAAATCCCCTCCCTTGAAAATAGCTCTAAAGCCTTTTGTTTTCCTCTGATATTTCTAACTCCCATCTGGTCTTTTCCAAAATAGCAGCTCGTCTCTGCACAGTGGCTTCCCATAAAACCTTACCTCAGGTGGAAAATTAACAATGTAAATGGTGCAAATAACTTTGCAGTGTCCTCAGGGCCCCAAAGCCTTTGCTGCCACTGGTTTGGCCTCTGGAGAAAGATGCACCTAAAGGGAACTGTAAAGAATGGTAGGGAAAAGGATCTGTTTCCACTCTGACTTGTAAGGCAGGGAAACTCCATCCACTTGGATTCTTCTCAATTCGTAGCTTTTTTTCTGTTTGAAATAAAAAGGGATATGTTGATCATGGCTGAAACCATGAAACCCGTATGTGTCTAGCAGGTGACAGTGTTTTTACACAGCCAGGTGCTGCCATGGCCCAAGCCTGAGATCAGGGGTGGTACTTGGCAGTGCAGGGAAGCTTGTGGGGACAAAGGCAGGGCCAGTCCTTCCCAAGTGATGCCTCTACATGATTGTCGAGGTCTGATCCAGCCTCTGCCCCTCTTGGCAGTCTCTGCCCTCATTCTCCACCAAAAAAAATGTCGTGGGTTTGCTCTGGGCCAATTTTCTCTCACCCCACACACAATTGCTGTAAGTTGAGAGAAGTTTTATGCAGACAAAAGAGATCTGATGTGGGGAGAATAACATTAAGATTTATTACTAGCAAGATAAAAGCTAAAGAACTATATATACAGCAGTTCTAACTAGGCAAAAGTGTTATGTATTTACAGAAATACCCTTCCCCCCTTGTATCAGTTCAGGAGGAGAAGCGGTCTCTCTTCCATTTCCAGAGCTACAAGTCTTTTAAATAATTTTGCAGCATCTGAAAGTTCCTCTTCTATTATCTCTAGGGGGAGAACTCCTATTTGTCACAGCTAAAACTCTCTCTCTCTCTCTTTCTCTCTCTCTCTCTCTCTCTCTCAGTCCTTGATGGACCTCTCTAGCGTGAGTCCACCTTCGGGCAAGAGTTCTTCCATTCCCTGCTGTCCCTCAGGGTCACTAATTCAGCTGCACCAGCCTGGATCCCTCACTGGGATCCCAAATCCTACTGGGACCGACTTGTTCCAGTGTAGGTCTCTCTCTCCATGGGCCACAGGTCTCCAGCAGGACTCTGTGTCATCTTAGTCCTCCCACGGAGTCACGTCTTCTTCGTGCACTCCTGGGCTTCAGCGTGGGCTCCTTCATGAGCTGCAGAGTAGGGTCTCCGCTCCCCAACAATCTTCTACAGACAGCAGGGTTTTTTTTGAGTTTTCAGTCTTTTCCCTGCTGAAGGGAGAGAAATAGAGAGGGGGGGAAAAGGAGCCCCCACTTTGGGCTTCTCTTCTCTCTCCTCCAGCTGCCAGCTTTGGCCTTGGAGGCTGTACTATCTCTGCCTGGAATTCCTTTTGCAGCATGTCTTGTCCAGGTTCTTCTCTAAAGTTGGTGGTTTTTTTTCTCTCCTCTGTTACAGGAGAGAAGGGGGCCTGGCCCCCCTTGCTGGACCAGACTTGGCCTGGGGTGGGGGGCGCACGCCCGGGCCCCACAGAGCCAGCTGCTATGCTGGCTCCTCCATCTCCATCTGCGTCACAACCTTCTCTTCCCTTTCCTTAAATATGTAATTGGCCAAGGCGTTACTGAAACTTTTGATTGGCTTTGCTCTGGAAATCCACCTGGAAAACTATTTTCAGTCCCGGGGGGCGCTGGTTGGCAAACCCACGACAATGGTTTGTTTCCATGAGCAGAACAATGATTTTGGTACAAATCTGGATTTTCTAAATGGTTGAAGGTGTGCTTCAGGGCTTGTTGTGGAGCCTCTCTCCCTGTGGTGGGGAACAAACTGTGTAGGAGAGGACAGGATCACTTTTGTTTAACCCAAAGCTGAATGTTCCTCTGCATCCTGTCCCAGCAGCAGGTGCTCAGCTGCCCTCTTCAGATGGAAACACAACTGTGGGGAGGGAATATCAGCAGGGCCTGAGGATTTAGCTTTCCAGACTGGCCAGAGTAAGGAGCAATAAGGTGCTTTTGCCTAAAACTCCTCAAACTCTCTGTAACGCACTTGCTTCCTGCCCATCTGGAAAGGCCTCCCACTTGCAAAACGTCTTGGGAGAAGAGAGGAGGAGGGAACACGCTGGGAATGAAGCATCTCATCCCCTTTGTCTCCCACATGCCTGTCTTGCAGCAGGCATATAACCTGTGCTTAAAGGTGGCTCCCTGGGGGGGGCTCGAGTTTGGCAGGCAGGCAGGGAGGGAACACGTGCTCTGAAGCCAGAAGGTGTCTCAAATTAAGTACTTGAATCTTGCCACGCAGGTCTTAATAATCCATGAGTGGATTAATATTAATATGGCCATAAGGCTATAAATTCAGGGATTTTGACCTCAAAGTCTTTGAGTGTGTTTAAAAATAGCTCACCCATCCTCATTTTATCACTTCATATACTCTGACACAATTTTGGAACCTGCTCCATCCCATCTAGCAGGGGAACACTATAATTAAGAATCAGTTTTGAAAGGCTGTTCTCTCTTGGCTTAAGGCAGAATAAGGCTTTATGTATTTTGCAGGAGATTATAAACAATTCACCGGCTAAAATTAGCAGTAAAAAGGGAGCCCCAGCTCTTTCCTGCCCTGTGGTTTGTACCACAAAGACTTAGTGTTTTTAAATCATGACAGAGCTCTCTAAAAACCTTGAAAGCATATTATGTATGTGTCACTTTGGCTCAGTTAGGAATAGTCTCACCTCCAAGCCAGAAGGCCATGGGTTCAAATTCCATGCCCGCCCTTGGATTTAGCTGTCTCACAGTAATTTTATTGCAGAAAACATTTTTAAGTAGAACCATAGGGGAAGAAGAGTGAAGCTCTTGTGTCTGTAGCTGCACTGGGGGACATTCAGTCACTGGGACATTAAGTTAAGCCACGGCTCTCACTGCCCAGCTTTGCTCAGCAGGCAAACACCCTGGAATGGGAGACAGGGGAGCCCTAATGGTGTGGCAGTTTTTTCTCTTCTTGACAAAAGCAGTTGCAGTCCTTGGGAGTGTGTGTGGGAGCTCCTGCTCCCTGCCTGAAAGGCCTTTGTGTTGTCCTCCTGCTGCCACCAGGACGGGGATCCCTTGGCTCTACACTGTTGTGCAAGAGCTGCAATATAAGAGATGCCAAATTCACCTTTTGCTGCTTATCAGTAACAGAAGGAGGGGTTGGAGTGACTTAAACCTTAAACATGATAGTTCCACTGTGGTTTATGCCAACAAGAATGTGGTCTTATAACACAAAGTGTTTATGTTTGTTGCTTACAGATGTTTAGTAACTTACCAGAATCTCATTGCCTCTTAAAATGTATTTTAGGGAGGGGGGAAAAAAAAATCTTTAATTTTCTACTGGTTTTGTAGAATACATAGAAGGGGTTTGGCATATTTATACAAAATGGAAACCATGTCAAAAATTGTTGCTCACAACTCATTTCTTACCCTGAAAATAATTTACCCAATAATGTTCAATTTCTGTTCTTGTGGCATGAATCCAAAATGCTTCTGGATGGATGATTTTCTTTTGTTTAGGTATATTTGTTACACTTCAGTAAAGTGTGTGGTGATTTCAGACTCCTCCTGTGATCTGCTTTGAGGCTTTTTTGCTACAGGAATGTTGCAGGTTACTTCTTGCCTGCAGAGTTAAAGGGGATCTTCAATGGGGAGGATGGAAATGGTGATCACTGATCAGTGGGGTAGGAGTTCCTGCCAGGATTTGTAGGCCACTGTGACTCTGCCTGATGAAGGGCTCATGGAAAACCCTTTAATGTGTATGAGAGCTTTGAATCTTAGGACCTCAATTATTAAATGAATGTTTTGATGAGAACTCTGGCTGAGATGAGTTTTGCATGTGATTAACATCTGGGAGAGGCAGATTTAACAACGTAGGATGCTGGTGGTACTTGTATGTCCACTTACTGAGTTGGATTACATACATTCCTGTTATTAATTTCTTTTTCAGAGAAATTATCCAATTACTGTGGGTGCTACAGAAAGTATGAGAACTGGGGCAAGAGATGGGGGGGCTAATCCATCTTGTCCTGGCAGGAATGTTGGCTCATTCAGTCACATCTGCGACGTAGGGTGGGGTGGTCCCTGCAAGGCTTGAGTTAGTAATAGTCTGTCAAAATTCGGGGTAAAAGGTGAGCTGTGGGGGTGTCCACAAGACAGATTTCTGTGCTAGGATGGGGTCCATGCTGGGAGAAAAAGATTGAGAATCCTTCCCGTGGAGCCTGGGAGAGCAGTGCTGACTGAACAGGAGGCAAAGGAAACGGTGCTGCTCCACAGCGCAGCACACAACTGTGTGAAATCAGTGTGGGTGCCATTAAAATGCCATCTTCCTCTCCCTTCCCCTTCCCTTCCTCCCTTCCCTCCCCCTCTGCTGTCAGCCTGGCCCAGGAAAAGTCAAATAACATACGACTGTGTTCCTTGGCATCCCGACTGCAATTTGCCTTTAGGGGCTTCAAACTTGAGAATGGGAGGTTTTAAATCTTGCTGATTCGTGCTATTCCAGCGAGCATATGTGTGAGGAGAAAGAACAATGCCAGTTCGAAAGAGAAATCACAAGTGAGAAATCATTGCTGCTAAATCAGGTGTTGCAGAGGCCGGTGGAAAAATCAGACACTAAGAAAAGTAGGAAATTACTTTGTTTAGAGCTGGGAAGGTAAACGAGGATGAATTAGAAAGTGTTCTCTGTGTATTCCGCCCCTAAGGATTTGAGCAAAGTTAGAGGGATTTATTTACTGATTATCCAGACTATACAACTGGCAATAAGATTAAGTGAGGAATTTTGGAACATGCTGACATTTCTTATTTGCATCATTTACTATGGAGATCGTTTGTCGGTCCTGCACTGAGTTTGTGGTGAACCAGGGCTTAGTCTGGCCCAGCAGAGACGGATCTGGTACTTCTCATGGCTCGAGGGACGTGGGGGTGAGAACAGTTTAACGTCCTCTTTTGCGTCTCAGAGAGGAAACATCAAGTTTGTCTAGGTGCTTATCAGAGGAGAATTTCAGAATATTTTCCTAGACACCATTAATTACGGAAAAGAGCGGATTTATAGGAGACACATTGCATTAGATCACGTGAAAATAAAAGACAAGGCTGTAATTTATAGAGCCCGTGCCCTGGATGCTGTACAGAGCTCCCCCAGTGCAAGGCCCCTCCAAGCCCAGCCCTCCTGGCGTGCGCAGGGATCTGCAGGCTGCCCTTCTCCTCCTCCTCCTCCTCCTCCTCTGGTCACAGTTATTGCTACCAGGCTGGTGGGTGTTGAGAAGTTACCATCTCAGCTGGAGGAAATGAAGGGGACCCATGGAATAGGAGTTCAGTACAGGATCTAGGGAAAACAGAATTGTGAGTTTTATTTGTTGTTCTGGGTGCCTACTTCTGAAATGATCATTGGTGAGAAACAGGCATTTCTTATATCGTGCACACAGACACATTAAGTCATAGACTATACTTACTTAAACTATACTAACATGTCATCCTGGGAAATGGATTTCGCCCACCCACTGTCCATGCATGGAGCGCTAACTTGCCCCATTTTTATTTCATAAAATAAGGCAATTCCTTGCTCCTAAAGGAATCCTTAAGCTGAGTCTCGTGCACTGTTTCTGGAATAAGGAAAAATTTTTAGTTTAGCATCTCTCTTGCGTAGCTGCTGCCAGGTAAAAATCCTCAGTAGTGATCAGTATGACCCACATTTCTTCTAAGAATGGTTTTGGTGAGGAGGTAAATAACAGAGATAAGAGGCAAGGTGCTATTTCAGTCTTCCTGATGACTCTAAATATTCCTCTGATCAGCCTCATGGATGACTAATTTTCTTGCTTTCTGTTTTCAGCTTCTTTTGTAGAAGCTCCCAGATTTGCAATTTTTTTCATTCTTAGGGGACTGCATACCACAGCCAGTAGCTTTAATCCTTTAATCCTCACATGTCCGGCTGATGCCTCCACCCATTGATTACCTCCCTTCCCAGCAAATGATCCTATTCCTCTCACAGTTCATGTCCACTGCTGGATCAGGCTGCTGCCTCTGGAAATGCGTTTAATGCACTTGGTAACAAATACACAATAAATGTCAGCCTGAACATCATCGGGGCTAATCGGTGCACTTCGAGTCTTCATCACCGTGACTTGAATTCCAGGGTAACTCACTGCTCTTTGCCACTTCCCAATATCCACTGTCCTCCTTCTACACTGAAATAATAGCAAATATCGTGCCAATAGTATCTCACATCCTAGATTATTTTTTTTCTAACGTGCTCTTATAAATATGGGGCGCTTCATGTGTTGTTATGACAAGGAAATTCTTTGAAAAGTTTGCAAATTCCAAAGTAGTATTTGTTTTATAAACAAAGGTGCTGTTTTCCTTATGCCAGCCTCTTTCTGCTTTTGCTTGTCCAGCAGTCTGTTCTGAAAGGCATGAAGCAGCTGTTGGCCCCAAATCAAAACTTGCAGCGCAGGGAGGGTTATGTAAAAGTCCTTTGTGTGAGAGATGTACATGGCAGCAAATGGTGAAACTGGAATGCAGATTCTTTGAGGGGAGAGGGCTGTTCACAGTAAGGTTTTATTTTTTTTTACTTGATTTTTGCGTAGAACAAAAAAAATAGAAGATGTAATTTTTTTTTTTTTTGCATTTTCAGAAATCCCTTTTCCTGTTGCAGTGTTAACGGGCTCATAACTTCATGCTGCTTTGCACCCAGTGTCACCCACAGGATGGATGGGCTGTAAGAGGTTGCCTAGTTCTTTCCCTCAAGGCAGGATCTCTGTACCTAGGCCATTTCTGAGGGGTGTTGGTCTAATCTTTGGGGGAGATTTGCAACTCTTCTAGTCCAGCCATTTCTGTGCCTCACTGTTCTTACCGTGTAACACTTTCCAAATATTTATTTGGCATCTTTTTGTATCTGCAAAGACACTCATCTCTGCCCTTCCACAAGTGATTTCTTTTCAGTCCCAACTGATCTTAAATTTCCTTTCAGGTAAAATTTTACAGAGCCCTGACCGTAATTTTCAATGGTTTCCTCTGAACGCTCTCAAAACATGCCGTAAATTTCTGGTAGTGTGATAACCAGTACTGGATGCACAATTCTTGTACTGATTTCATAATAGCAAGACATTGTTGACTAGTATTCTGTTTATATTGCACAGTGGATACAGTTCCTTTGCTGCTGAACTGCTCCTTGAGTGGCTGTATGTTTGTAACCGATTTATTCCTGCCCAAGTGAAACATTTTCTGTTCATTATCAATTCATCTAGATTTTTAAGCTGTTTCTCTAGGTCATTGTGAACTCTGGTCCTGCCATGTAACTTGTTCCCATTCTCTTCCAGTTTCTTCTCATCTGTGAGTGTAATAAGCCCAGGCTATAACCCACCATCCTGAGCTTTAAGGCTTTAATAAGCACGTTATAAAACGCAGCCCATGTGAAAGTCCCCTTTCTCAGAGTTTTCCAGTTTGACAGCTTTTCTATGGGAATGAGTATCCAAGCAGTAACTGCAGGGAGAGCACCCTGCCTTTAATGAAAATGTCACGTGAGATTGCATCCAAAAGCTTTCCTGAAGTCTGAAATATGTGATGTCTCATGTTAATACCTTACCCGTAAGATCTGAATCCCTGCTCTGAAATGAGAGCGGATTGATTTGACATGATTAGTTGTCAACCTGTTAAAAACTGTAAGATGAAAGGAACTCCAGATTGTTAGAGCTCTGGTAATACATCATTCCTTTCAGTCTCGTAGTTTCAAATCAGCTTCTTGATTGAAGAAGGCAGGAAGAGAGCCTGACATAGATTCTCAATGTTTGGGATGGCAAAAGCCATGTAAGTGCTTGGGGAGCAGTGTGGGGATTCAGCAGGAGGATTTAGCTAATGGTCTGTACTGTGCAATGTCTGTAACCACAGAGAAGCATATGAGTAGATGATTGTTTAAGCTAATCCAGAGAGTTAAATACTTGGGAATCAAATGGAGCCTAGGGTGTATCATTCTTCTTGGGGGTTATGAAGTGAGAGAGATCGTGTGTGTGAGGGAAAGCTGGATCATAATCTCTGCTCAGAGGAGTTCCAGGCTGCTAATGAGAGCCTAGCAGCTGAAAGGGGCAGCCTGTGGGTGGCTCAGTGAAGGGAACAGCAATACAAAGTCAGAAGATGCTGAAAGCGTGGAAGAGAGTGGCAAAGTCACCCTCTGTGAGGGAAAAGGACAGCTTCCAAGCTACCCGGGAAGTGTTCTTTCTCTGCTGCTTGCTTTGTTGTAAATACACAAAAGTAATGTATTGTCATTTACTTGTGGTTCCTTCCAATAAGAAAACCTCACTGTGTGAAGCCATCATGTGGTTTCAGCAGTGCTCTGGCAAAAGGCACGCTATGTACAGCTGAGAGGGTCTTAGCTAAATTATATACACAGCATCAAACTGCAGGGGAGAGAGAACCAATGTAAAGATTTAGGAAAAAGCAGGGCGGTTTAAGACAACTGCAGTGTGCTGAGTGTTCGTGCACTAAAGAAAATGCTACTTGGACAGGAGTAGATGAAATAGATTCTATATTCAGCAGCTGTGAATTAAAGCATAAATAAAATCTGGAGGGAATAATAAATTTTCAGGTGGTGGTTGTTGTTGTTATGAACTTGCATCTGTAAATGAAAGATCTGAAAGCAGCTCTTAAATGAGCAGTTTCTTACTGAAGCCATGGACATATTCCTTAGTGTACTGAGAACTGCTTTGCTGTTGCTCTGGCTTTTACCCTGGAGTCCCTCACCTTCCAGTCTGCTTCCTCTTGGTCATTCCTAATAGAGTGTCTCTCTGATTTCAGAAAATTGGTTGATAGACTTCTCTACTGAAAACGCTAGACAAATGCTCCTTCTTGGAACTGACATCAGGAATGTTATACAAGACATTCTTAAATATGCTGGCAGCTGCCCTGAACGTAATGAAATCATGGAAATTAGAAGTACTGCGCTCTCTGTGTGGCCAGCTCAGGACTGTTTTCACTGTGTTACCCAGTTTTGCTGTGAATTTTAAAAGGAATCACTTTTCATTACGTTTTCTTGGGACGTTCTTCAACACGCTTATAATTTCTACAGTCAGGAAAATTTATCCTGCTATTCTAAGGTGCTGCTCCTTTGTTTTGAAATGCTCTTAATTCCTCATGCCCACATCCCTTTGCGCTGCACTAAATGGTTCCTGTTGCAGCAGAGTTTACAGTCTTCAGAAGATCGAAAACTTTTCCTGTAGAAATGCTTGTGTAGGGTAAAATCCTATTTCCACTGCAGCCAGCAGTAAAATTCCCACAAACTTAAGTGGTTTGGATTTCACATGCAGTTTTTAGTCTGCTCTTGTACGACATTAGTTAATCCTTAACACATTCTTGGTAGAGAAGGTGTGTAAATGCAGCAAAGTGGCAGAGGAGCTGTGGTGTGTACTTTGGGTGTCAGTCCCTCCCATGCAGGGAGCACAGAGCAGATCTGAAAGAGAGGTGAGAACCCACAGCAGTGTGCAAGGAATGGATGGTATTTTTAGTCTTCTGAAGTGCCAAGAGCGGAAGGGAAGGACCTTCTCTCTGTGGGTATGTGTGAATGGAAGCACCGTGCTGGCTCCCGTGTTCCCTTCCCTTGGTCTGTGGTGCTTTCACCTGTTGCTTCTCTGTAGCTTTGGTGTGTTTTCATTGGATATTCTGAACTTGGGTTTTCCAAGGTGAATTAATTTTATTTACCTGTTTTTTAGTGCCTGGCTTCTTCTGTAGTTTCTTTGTTGGAGGCTTACAAAGGTCCCTAAAGTAATTGCAGTTGTGTTCGTTTGAAGTAATAATATTCCATTCCTGTCAACAATTAATAGCACTGTTAAGCAAGAGTCAACTGACTGAAAACTCAGCCCAGATTCATATGCTGTCACTTAACACTTGCTGTTGGAACCAGCAAGTTCTGGCTCGAGGATGAGGAGCACTGAAAGGACTGGGGCTGCCCTGGCTGTTGGGAAAGGAGGCACTGTGGTGCTCGGTGAGAAAACAGCTGTTGTGAGAGAATGGCCTGGAGGTGGAACAGGGCATCTCTGTCCCTTGTGATGCCCTCGGCTTTACCGAGCAACTGCAGAGGCAGCTGACCAAAGGAAGCTTGTAGGTGTACTGCAGGGCACAGCAATCTGTTGGAAGCAGGTTTCCATCTGCATGATGCGATGCAAACAAGATGGTTTCTGGCATGAAAAGCCTTCAGTTGAGACATCCAATCATTAGGAATGCTACGGCCAGAAACTTTCATAATAAATTACTGTAAACTCGTGGAAGATTGATCTTTTTTGATTTCAGAGAAAATAAATCAACAGTATGAAGTCAGTTCTGTTACAGTTTCAAACAAGAGCCTATTACCCTTTGCCTTAAAGATCAGAGACAAATTACTATTTTTACTTTACGTTCTCTTGATGAGGATAATGATAAACATCTGTCACTTTGCTGCTTAGCCAGCTACAAATCTTACTGCAAACTGTAATTTAAACAGTGGGAAAAAAATAAAAGATACATGAACAAACTGCACTTTATATAGTGAAGAAGAAAAGAAAGAGAGTAGAAGTCAAATTCAGGGGAATTGGGAAGGAGCCATTTTTAGTTTGCTTGGCTAAAATCTGCAGATATATGACAGATGTATGATTTTCCATTTATTTGGTATTTCACAGGGAAATTTAACATCAGTTTCTCTTCAGACATAGAGACTAAGGAAGATAGTCTGCGTGCTCTGACTTTTTGGTGCATGCAGTTTATTAACAAAATTATTAAGGTTTATTAGGTGTGTGCCTACTGGTGTTACAGCATAGAAAACCCTATTTTCATCAAGAGTCCTCCACAGTCCTGAGATTTTTAGGAAGCACTGCTAATTATTTTTGAAGATTAGCTGTCCTTTCAGTAGTTCACCTGTACTTTTGAAACTCCTTTTGCTATCACTTGCTTTTGTTTCTCAATGGTACAAAACTGTAACTTCACAAATCACAAACGAGCCATTTAATTTAGACTGGACTGACCAAGATGTAGTGTATAAGGAACAGATACAAAGTGCTAAATGAGCAGAAGCTGACCCTGCATTAGGAGAGGAGACTAGAAATCCCTTTTTGACCTAGTAAGAAGGGATTTCATGCCAGGAGAAGCCTCTTTGGTGATGTTTGCATATCCAGCTCTAATGGCCTTTCACTGATGGGTGAGATACTGATTTCAACTGCTCCAGGAATCTCTAAAGCACCAGAGATGTGCAGATTTTATCTAAACACTCTCCTGTAAATGGAGCTGTGCTGGTAGGGCTCTGGCTGATACATAACTAGTTCTCCTTACTGGGTTCTTCAGGTTTGCAAGGACTTTCTCTTTCTTCATGTCCTTCATGTTCGAGGCCAGGCTGGATGGGGCACTGGGCAAGCTGGTCTAGTGAAAGGAGGTGCCTGCAGGAACCTGCCCCTGGCAGGAACGAGATGAACTTTAAAGTCCCTTCCAACCCAAAGTGTTCTGGGATTCTGTAATTTTTATGCTTCCAGGTATCCACAGAACAGATTTAGATTTTATAGTTCAAGGTAATAAGGCTCTGGCAGTCATTTTCAGGGAGAAGTATTATATATCAGAGTTTGGGGAGCGTTGTTCTTTGTACTCTCTGGATAGAAATTCCATTCTTTTGGCATCTTGGAGCCTCAGAAAGCAGTTTGATTTTCACCAAAAGACTACTATTATTTTTTTTAGGTTTTCTTATATTTATACAGGCCAGACTGGAGCAAAGTACAGGCCTTTTAGCTTCTAGTTAAAGTTCCTGGTATTTTCTTTAATTAGCTCAGCTGTTTACATACAAAGAAGTGTTTTTCTGCCCAATGAAAAAGACACCTCTAATATATAACCCAGCAAATGTTATACTGAGCCTTGAGCACTGGAACCAATGATGCTTTTGCTGTTATCCTTCATAAATCTTTTGTTTATGTAGGTGCTATTCTCACCTAACAGGTTTGAGGCTGAACTATGGAATTTGGCACAAACAAGTCAGCCTGAAGTAACAAGGCTGGGTTTTACCTGTAGGAGGGTAACATTCAAAATTCAGACTTAGGGTGTTGCTTTCTTCAAGCTGACTGAATCTGAACGGTAAAAGATTTGTTAGTAAGTATTGCAGTAAGTGATCTGAGGTGATAATTTTTTGGTGTGTCATTTACCACCTCTTGTCTTTGTCTGAAAACTTCGTTTAATACTTGTTTGGAAATATATGATGTACTTCGTGCAGAAGGTCTCATATGGCATTAACTTTAAAGGTCCTAATTTCATGGTGCTGAACAGTAATATTAAAGTCCAATACTTCAGATTTTAACCTCTGGGTACTCTTTGTATGAGTTACATCGCTGGATTATTACAGTTTAAGTCCAGGGGTTTTTTTCCCCCAGTATATTTCCAGTTTACTGCAATCTGAAAGACTTGACGTTTCTTTTTATTTTTCTTTCATGTAGACTGAGAATGAGGAGAATGGCCAAGCAGACAATTTTTCAATGGACCCCCAGCTAGAGAGACAGGTGGAGACAATTCGAAATCTCGTGGACTCCTACATGTCTATTATTAACAAATGTATCCGAGACTTGATACCGAAAACAATCATGCATCTTATGATCAATAACGTAAGTAGCAGCCAGGCTTCTAAATTATTTCAACATGTCTGTCAGATCTCTTACCCTCAAGCACACCTCTTGGGTGCAGCAGCAGCAACAGCGTGTACTAAAGATCCCATAAATGCCACACTCTTAGACAAAATATCCCAATATTCCATAGTATTGGGAAGTTCTGCCGCCTTCTCAAAGGCTGGCACGCTGCCTTTGGTGCTTACCCCAAAATGCTAAAGACTGAATTAATTTACATCTCAGTCAGACTGTAAGTTATTATTTAAAGGGACATCCAACTAGGTTGGGGTTGGCTTGTTTGTTGTTTTGGTGGGAGGAGGAAGTTTGCTATAAGAGGAAAAGGGAGGACGCACAGGAAAAGTGGGAGCTCCATCTGGGCAGTCTGTGAGAGCAGCAAAGCAGAGTTGCGCTTCCTTGATTTTCAATCTACAGCCTTTTGTCATGGGTTCATAAAGCAGTCCTTATTTTATTTGGGTTTCTTCATATTTTCAGGTTACCATTTTAAAGGAATTAATCTAAAAACCTTGGGCAGTGTTGTTTAGATAAGCAGATGTGGTTGGTTGATTTACTGTGATGCATCTTCCTTAGATTTGAAGATTATTTGGTTAAAGAAATGGCTTTGAGATACTGTTTTCCCACTGCAGTAGGATCTCAGCCTTTGCTGCCTGGCAGAGTTCTGAATGGACCCTGTTGAAAGCTGAGCTTAATATCAGTGCCACTGCTGCCATAGAAATTACTAATGGGGGGCACAGCTCCTGCTAGCACCGCTTCTGTGAGGTCATCAGACCAGTCAGTCTTTACAAATACAATATGCTGTGAGGCAAACCTGGTTAGAAGGTAGCATTTACTTTTGACTCAGAGCCACTTCTAGCCTTCATCTGATGGATTTCATTAGCCCCGTGGAATTTGTGTTGCATTTAAGAGTTAGGTGGTTGGACAGAAAATTTCAGTGGGATTTTCTGGTAGGTATAATACAAGGAGAATTTTTGCATGAGAGCAAGAGATATTTCATGAGCTTCTTTGGGTTTAGCCATGGGTGAGTTTTTACCAAAAAAATGGGAATAATGGAACTGCCTTTTTTTCCCAGAAATCAGCCATGCTCTTGACTTTTTAAGGTGAGTCTGTTCTCACTGCTCTTTCCAAATCACCCCTAGCAACTTGCTGCTTTGACTTAGCCCATCTCCAGTGCCTTTTGAAAGGGCTGGGCTTCAGCTCTCATTTCATAAACAGCAGAGCTGGGTGAGCAGTTCCTTTTGAAAGCTTACATTAAATTTTCTGCCACTCACCTCCTCATATGGAATCGTTTAAGGGTCTCTGAAGTGTGTGCGTTACTCAGAAGTAGATGACTGTAAGATTTTGTACTTTCAATCTCATCAGCTGTCAGTGACATTGATAGAGCCTGCCATGCTGGCTGGCCATGGCACACAACAAAAAACATGCTTAAAGCATCAGCTACCTTGCAGTTGGCCTCATTTGGGCTTCCTAGTGAGCTCAGGCCTGTCCCTCCATCCTACAAGTTAAATTTGTGGCAAAGAATCAAAGCACTTTAAAGGACTGTGAAGAGTGGGGCTAGAAGCACTAATGAACTTGTTTCTGTACAGCATAGGCAGTAAAGTACTATATTAAAAATAGCTAAAATATCAATTTAAAAAAAATCAAGGCTATTAAAAAGAGAAAGAAATGTTTGAATTAAGACTGATGAACCATGCCAAAAGGTTGTGCAGAGACCTGGAAAGCTGTGGAGCTGTGATGGAAGGTGGGTCCTATTAAGTTGTGTGTGTGTTCCTTGGTGTCTTCAGAAGTCCAATCCATCCACAAGGAGTTAAGTGAAAACACCCCCGTTCACCCCTAATGAGCACACTCTGTATTTTCTGCTGCCCCATCATGTTGCCTCCAAAACTCCGGAAACAAATCGATCCCAAGGAGTTTGTTTCCATGACAATTGTAACCTCCCAAGCTTTCCTAGAACTTCCTTTCCACTTTGTGGGCCTGTAAACAAGCACTTAAAATTCAAGGAAAGTATCAGATTCAAACTCAGTGTACAGAAAATAATTACATGTTGTCCCTGAGCATATTTTGAGGCCTAAACCTAGACTATTGTATTCCAAATGCGTTGCTTATTGTTCCCTTAGGGTGGATGTTGATTACCTTAAAAGAAAATACGTTTACCACACAGAACTGCATTGAGTTACCATCAGCAATTCAAACATGCCCAAACAAAACACACATTTCCAGTTTGTATTTCGTGGTGCCCAGGTATCCTTGGTGCGTGGTCTCAGAGCAGTCAGCGTGTGCTCCATAAGCAGTGCTGGTAGTGATCTCAGCTGAGTAGAAAAACTCCAAAGTACCTGTTATTGCTGAACTGAAGGGTGAGGAATGGGTTGTGCTTGCATTTGAGGCAGTGATGTGTGTTGTAGACTTCTCCCTGATGAAGTTACAAACCTCCCTTACCCTACTTCAGAGTGACAGGGCAAGCTCCAGGGCACTGGCCTTTTGGATGCTTCCTGTGGTTCAACTTTGACATTTTAAACTATTCCTGTGAGTCTGTTTTCCAGAAGGGATCAAAGGTGTGAGTAAGCAGCACTTTCCCTTCCATTCCCAAGCTGGAGAAAGTGGCTACTGAGGAAGATCTTCCTCTGTCTAGTACAGCATTTCTGATTGCAGAGGGCAGGAGGCTGATCCAAGAACCGTCCTCAACACAGCAGTCAGCTCTTTCCAGAGGAGCTCAGGCACTTACTCGGGTCCCCTGCTAGTAACAGACAGGGACCTCTCATGATAATTGTCACAGGCTGATTTTTTTCAAACAGATATTTGTGGTTTAACAATGCTTTTACAATCAGCTCTGGCCTTAATCTAATTTTAGGACTTCTTCTTCTTCTTTTTTTTGAAGTGATGCCATTAAAATGCTCGTTTCATCGAGCAGAATGTGATGCTGTTTAACTATGATATCTGTTTTTAATGTGGAGTTTTTGGCAATCATGAGGAAAGTAGTGTACTCTGGCTCTTGATCAGTACCATCTACTGGAAAACAGCATGAAACCCATGGAAAATTTTTGCAGGCTTTGCTAATAATTTGTGCATCTCCTGTCATACGTGAATAGAGAATGACAGCCAAGCCCAGGCAATATGGTTTTGTTTCCCCGTGAGGTCTGTCTTGGCCACCTTCTCATTGCTGGGTGACCAGAAAGGCTCCCTTGCCTGAGCTGCCTGACTGCTCTCACTGACCTCTCCTGAACACAAACAGTGCCTTAGTCAGGATTTAAATCAGCGTTGCTAAACCAGCACAAACGGAGTTCAGGTTTATGTAATCAGAATCCTGGGAATGTATTATCGTCAGTATCTGCTGCTCAAAAAAGTTTTATAGAGCAAAGCACCAGATGAGAAATAGATCACAACAGAAACCAAAGTCTCAAATGCAAGGATTTAGTAGGTCAGCAGTTGGTCTATTTACCACAGTCTCATTTAATCAGAGTACCTCAAGCTTTTTATGTCTCTTAATGTGGCCCAGGTTTCCATAACCAGGGCAGGCATAGCAGGAAATCAATATAGTAAATTAGATTACTTGGAGACTTCTCTCTTCGGTTGGAGTGTGTGTGGATGAGATATTCAGAATCTGACAGAGTTGTTGGAAATTAAAGGCAGTGTCTACAGTAGGGTAAATTGTTGCTAAGAAAATAAGTGACACACATGTTATAAAGCCTGAAAATTCTAATTCCATGGGGAATCTAAATCTGATGGTACTGTCATTTACCTCTCAGTCAGCCATTTCGAATTGGACCAAAATGCCAGCTGACTCCTGAGAGCTGCTGGGAAGCCTGTTTGAAATGAAATGTAAACGTAGGTGTCACCTTAGAGATGTAGAACAGTGTTAACTCCAACCATGTCAGCATTTCACAGATAGACCCAAAAAAAGGCCCCAGTGCACTGTGGAGCGACTGCACAAAACCATCTTATTATCAGATGTGAGTTGCTGTCTCAGAATGTGGCTTTGTAGTTGCCATAAGCCCATCTGTGTGCAGGCAGCTGCTAAAAGGTCCAGTCCATCCTTTTCCAGCTGCGGGGCCCAGCTCCATGTGCCAGCCTTTCCTTGGGACACAGCTAGACCTCAGGCTGCTGCACCATCAGCTCAGTCCGAGTTCTGCATCTTTCAGTCCCTGGTGTGACCCAACAAAAACTGCATGAGCGGTAGAATTGGTGAAAACTAGTAGGAGAAACTGATTAAATTGAGGTATGTCTATCACCACTGTATTTGTTCAGTGTTGTATTTCCCTCGCAGAGATTTTGTTTGTTTATTTCTTTGGTGGTTTGGGGTTTTTTTTGTTTGTTTTGTTTTGTTTTGTTTTTTTCTTGATGAAATAGGTAAAAGAATTTATCAACGCAGAGCTCCTGGCTCATTTGTATTCTTCTGAGGACCAAAACACTCTGATGGAGGAGTCGGCTGAGCAGGCGCAGCGCCGGGACGAGACGCTCCGCATGTACCAGGCACTGAAGGAAGCCCTGGCAATCATTGGGGACATCAGCACTAGCACTGTCTCAACCCCTGCTCCCCCTCCTGTGGATGACTCGTGGCTTCAGCAGGCCCGCAGGTGAGGAGCCTCCAATCTGCATTGCCGTGAAATTCGGGACAGGCAGACACAGTCGGCATCAGTAGCTCCCTCCCTGCCTGTCTTTTTGGGAAGGTGCTCTTCCAGGTTTTTAATGACGTCTGTGAGGGAAATCAAAACATATTTCCACATATACATCTTCTGTGGATATGTATGTGTAATCAGATAGGAATATTTGCCTTATGGAAGACCATCCACTGGATTTGTAGCTTGCCTGATGCTTCAAATAGCAGCTGCTCCTGTCACCCCAGCTGTACATCCACAAGGCCTCTTTCTTGCAAGCTGTTACAATAATTCAGCATCTCAGGCTCTGTGTCCTAGAAAATCTACTTAACAACACATTATTAGAACTTGAATAATAAGATCTATTACATTTACCTCTTTGCTTGCATGTTGTCGATGAAAGAGGTGTGGGACTTAAATATATGTGGTCCTCTGACGCCGACAGCAAAGGAAAATGCCAAGAAAAAGCAGCTGCCATAGGAATAAAGGTTTTAACTTCCGTTTAGAGTAAAATAAAATACAACAAACAAAACCCCCACCTTAATGAACTTTTAAAATCTCTGTTTCTTCACTAGATCACCTCCTCCAAGTCCTTCAACTCCAAGGAGACCTACACTAAACAATCCCCCAACCAGACCTTTATCTGGCCGAGGACCCGCTCCTGCAATCCCATCTCCAGGCCCTCAGTCGGGGGCTCCCCCGGTGCCGTTCCGCCCAGGACCGCTGCCTCCATTCCCAAGTGCTGGAGAAGCCCATGGAGGACCCCCCCAGGTTCCCTCTCGGCCCACGCGGGCTCCTCCCAGTGTGCCAAGGTAAGATGTGGGATCTCCCCGGGGGTGCCGTGGTTCTCTCCCTGGCAGAACAGACACACCCCGCGCTGTGCTGGGCAGCTGAGTGCCGTTGTTGAGGGAATCTGGTAGCAAAGCAAAACTGGGCATTCCCTACAGAGAGTCAAAGCTGTTTGGAGGAACCAATTTTTAGCACAAATACAACTTTTTAAAAAGATAGGAAGATTTTTTTTTTTTCTCATTTAAAAAGAGATTGCAATCAGTCAGTTGGAAGACCCTGATTTCCTTATATTAAGACCTCCAGTTCTGGTTGTGTTGTTCCCACACGGGGGTTCAGAGAGAGAGGTCACCTACCCCTCCACCAGAAGAGGTGCAGGGGTGCAGGTCCTCACCTCTGCCATTCTGAATCCTCCCCAGAGGAAGTAATGGCTCTTCTGGGATAGATCAGGAGCAATCCTTGCAGAACCAGTGGAACAAACTGGTAGGAGTCTGACTCTTGTCCCACAGGGCCAGTAATTTACAGCCAGTTGAAAACAGTCCATATTGTAGATCATATGGTACAAAACAATTAGTTAAAGAACAGGATTTTCTTCAGCACAGTTTCCTTTTCTTCCCCGGGCTTTGCATTTATCAGGGCTTTTTAAAGTAGCTTTGCATATTTTATAATTTTCTGTGGCATTAACTGCTTTTTTATATAGGTTATATGGATAAAATGTCCTTCATGTTTATTTTCACAATGATGTAATACACATAATCACTCATATACACATATGTATATATGAAAACCTCTGATTCCAAGGGCTTCATTAAGTTCCTAAATTATGAGGGGCGTGGGCAGAATAGGCAATGCTGGAACAAAGGAGTTTCTCCATTTTTGATAAATTAACTGTTACACTAAAAGTAGTCATGGTTTTAAAAAAAACTCGCCAGTTAAATAGAAACAAAAATAAAATGTGCACATTTTCAATTTTAAAAATGGTAATCGAGAAGAGAACCTTTGGAGAAAAACTTTATTTTAAATAGATGAGATCCGCTGTAGTTGTCAGTAACTTAAACTTGAGGCTTAGTGTTTCAAATATAATTACCCTTTATAATAGAAAGAATAAATAAATGAGGTATATCAAAGGAATGGAGTATTTTTATGAATTTTCTATGAAAAGGGTGTTGTTGCATCAATGCCCAACCACAAAACACACTCTTTCACCTTAGTGGATATCCTGTAGCTTTGCAGTAGGGACCGTTGGGGAGAAGCCTGGAATTGCCTTGCTAAGCTTTGCAAGGGAAGGGAAGGAGCCCAAGGATCATCCCCTCGTGGGCGAGCCTGGGGCTGGGCCAGAGGGCTCTGGCCCCGGTGCTTCCTCTGTGCCATGAGAGGGTAAATGACAGATTAGAGACGGAGATGGGGCCCAGTGTTTTGCCCGTTGTGCTGCCGGAGAGAACCATGGCTCCTGTCACCCGCCTCGCCAGCCAGCGCGTCTCCCTCCTCCTGCCCGGCCGGGGTTGTGCATGGACGCTGCTTTCCTGAGGTGGCTTGCCAAGAGCATGTCTGATGATCGTCTCTTTCGTGCCAAAGTGATAGGCGGGATGGAGACCAGAAAGGAATTTTCTAGCGCGCAAAAGACACGTGGGTAAGCGGCCTGGGAATGACTCAGTTCGGGACTGCCACTGGTGGCGTGGAAAGCACTGGTGGATAAAGGAGGTCAGTGATTTTTAAAATGCTGTAGCTGGATACATAATTGAATGTGTGACTGCCTGACATTTTTGTGGAAAAAATATCTGCAATACCCATCTTCTGGGCTGGATCTTAGTTCTCTTTTAGAGCTATGAAAGCCTCGGACAAAAAAAAATATATATAGCTGCTGAAGGATGAAGGAAAGGTTTGCTGGTCTGCTGAAACTTCAGGCTTCTCCTGCTGACTAAAGTGCGAGGGAGGAAATCCCAGGGAAGGGGCTGCAGGGGAAATCACCTGAGGGGGACATTGTGGCCAGCTCCTGTGCCTATTAAACTTTTCTTTTAAGCCCAGGAATTTCAGCTACGCTTGGTCTGGTTTTAATAACAGCCTTTGCAGGATCATAGGAAATTGACTCAGAAAATGGGTCTGAGATATTAAAAGTGGGGGGGGAAAGTGTTTTGAGGAAGGGTTCTTGTAGAAACTTGTGCTTTTTCTGTGACTTGCTTTTGAACTGGGGCTTTGTGCTCGAACTGCTCCGCCACCATTTTCTGCAGTGATTCCTTGAAGTGTCGGGATCTCTCCTATCTAGGGAAATAGTTTAGCTTCCTGAGAAGAAAGCAGCGTTTTTAAAGTTTATCTCGCTCTCCAGAGGAGTTTTTCTTGCAGCCCCTGCCATGTGGAGCTGAAAATCTCTGACATGCTGAAGAAATATAAGGTTTCCATTTTCTGCTGTTCTGCCTTAAGATAAAAGATCATTTTCAGAGGGTAAGACTTGGGACTGTCCTTTTCCAATGAGCAGCTTAGCACACGTTTGGTGTGGAAAATTTGGCACCTTTTAGTGAGATACAGCCCCTGTCTTAAAAAACATAACTTTTTTCTTCAACTTTATTAGTTGAATAATAATATTCAACTTAATATCAAAGGAATTGTACAGAAATAGCAAGCTCTCAGTGTTTTCTCACCATTCCTCCCTTAATGTACAGGGAAAGGGAAAGAGTTAGGGGAGCAGGAAATAATTTTCTTCCTTGCCTCGCTCTGATTCTAAAGCTGTTTTGGGTTATGTGCTCTGAATATTTCTGTAAGGAAACAGAAACTATTTGCATGATACATGCCTCTTTTAATTAATCCCACTTGAGGTGGGTGGATCTCTCCCAGCAAAGCCTGTGAGTAAAGGCCTCTGGCTTTAAGGGCTTGATGCCAAAGCATATATGATTTGTGAAATATTCTCCACTGCCAGAATTTAGATTATTCCCCCTCCCTCTTAAAAGGCTGCCGTAGTATTTTGAAAGAAAATGCAGCTGTGTGCTTGCTTTGGTAAGATGACTTTAAGCAAGCACTGGAGCCACTTCAGCTTCCCATGATGTGTCTTTGCCTGCCCGTGTGGAAAGGCCGATCTTGACCAATCCAAGTTCTACCGTGGATGCTTTGATTTATAACTTTTAAATGCCCTGAACGTGAACCTCAGCTTTGCCACCAGGAAAACCATTGAATTGGAAATGTTTTTTTCTCCTGGCAGCAGAGCCCGTGGTGTTTGTGGAGGTGGGAGAGTGCTCCCCTTTTCTCCCCGTGCCCTGCTCTGCAGAGCTGCTGGGGATTCGTGGAGCCTTCCCCAACAACGCCCCAAAGTTCATCACTCACTTTGTCATCGAAACATGAGTGACCCCGCTCTGTGACACCCTGGAAAGGGTGCTCTGAGCCCATGTCACCCTCAGGCATGTGGTGCTGGTCCCCAGGGGCTGGGGGTGGTCTTTACATGCGAGGCAAGTGGTGGGGAGGGAATTCGTGTCGTGCTGTTCGTGATCAGCCACATTCTGTCCCTACAATCAATCTCCTTCAACCCACAGCCTGCCAGCGTGGAAGGGCTGGTGGGGGCTCTGCACTACCTTTTATTAAGCCCCCCAGGCTAATGACATGACCTGCTGTGTTGGTAGCTAATCTGCATTGTAAGCCATCATTACATATTTCTGCCAAACCAGCACAAGGAAGTGCTTTTACCTGACAGTATTACAGGTAGAAATTTGCAGACAAAGTCAGGAGCGCTGCAGAAAGCATTACTGCCTGGCTGCCACCTCATTGCCAAATATCAGCCGTTCAGTACGTTTTCTGGGATGGATTTTTAGGGATTAGAGTTCTTTGGAAAGATTTAATGTGATGTCTAACCCTGTGCATTGAATGATAAGGGGATCCCTTGCAAAAATTGCACGTGATCCTCTGAATAAAAGGCACGTAAGACCAGGGGAGTTATCCTGCCTTAACCTGGGAATCTTCTTTCTCCTCAGAGTTTGACCTTGCAGCCTTAAAAGCTTACTACTGTATTTTTAATGCAATATAAATAGTAATCCAATAGCCACTGCATCAGACTCTACTGGCAGGATGAGTAAGTGCCCACCTTAGAGCATTTGCATGCTGACTTGGATGATCTCGGTCTGAACACCCAAATAGAAGAGCACAGCTCTGTCCAGCATCCGTGTGTCCTCTTTGAGTGGTCTTCAGTGAAGGTTATATTCAAAAAGTATAATCAGCAATTAGGAGTGTTTTCATGCAAGCAAAGAGACAAGAGTGTTATATGGGGGGATTTCAAAATCCTGCTGATTTTCATGAGAAAAGAAAGCCAAAGAATAATTTAATTTAATTCTGTATTTCACGTCTGTGATCAAAAGAATATACAGCTACATGGGTGAGGCAAAGCCAGAGCCCCCCAAGAAGGGGATAGTGATCTTCTGTAGTCCATATGTTTCCAACTCTGCCTGTCCAAAGACCCCAAAATCACAAGACTTATGAGAATATCAGTTATTCTTTCTGTGACTTCTGCCCAGGGGGAAGACAACCCTGTGTAATTTGTTACCCGTCTAAAGTACATTTCTTGTTGAAGTGCACACCCAGTAATATGTTACTTTGCTGCTGGCTGCTTCAAGCAGCAGCCTCCGTTTATTTTCCCTTATCTCTTAGAAAGGAGTTCTGCATTTCCCCCTCCTCCACTGGCTCCTTTTTCACTATTTTCCTTTTTTTCTGCCATTCCCTTGCTGTCCCTTTCCTGACCATACTGTTTGCTTCCTCTTTCAACTTTTTCCTTCCCTTGGTTTCCTGCCTAGTCCATTTGTCTGCCTTCCCCACGTATCCCCTCCTTTTCTTCTCACCATCTTGTCTTGGTTTCTTTCCAACTTACCCCTTCTCTTCCCTGCCACCTTTGTAAATCTGTCTTCCTTGCATTTCAGCCTTCTTTTTAAGTTTTCAAGCCATAAAATGCAATATTTGGCAATCTTTTGCAACTGCCTGGCGGCAGTGCCTGTGACACCCATCAGAAACACGAGCTGCACTACTTGGGGCCACGTTCTGCCATGTGCAAAAACAGTTGAGGAATACCAGTCATCTTATGTGGGGTCATGTTGGAGCTTCAATCATGGAATAGAGGCATAGAATAGAATTATAGAATAGTTTGGTTCAAAAGGGACCTTTAAAGGTCATCTCGTCCAACCCCCCTGCCATGAGCAGGGACAGCAGAAGCAATGAGAGGAGTAGCATTCTGAAGGAGGATAAATATTGGAGGGATTGGCCAGAAAACAGGTCACAGCAGGTTGTAAGAACATGTAAAAAGCCACAATACAGCAACTCTTGTGGTTTCATTGTAGTTCTGCAATATGGAATTTTATGAGAAATTTGGAATGGCATTTGCACTGAAGAACTGGTCCTTCAGCTGCCTCAGCTGTAATGCCGTGAGGGATACAGGAGGGTCTCCATTTCTGCTCCAGGAGCTTCACTGATTGCTGCCTCTAAAAAGATGACTTTCTTTTAGACTGGCAATAGGATTTTGCTACTGCCTTCCTTTATATACCTCTCCTCCAGATGACTGTCCTGAAGATGGAGTGAAACAAAGTTCATGGGATGCCACACGTCTGCTGCCACTGACTCTAACTCCCATCAGCATCTTCTTTCATCAGCCAGAGGCAGGCTCTCCATATCTTCAGTGGTCTAGGAATTTTCTGATGGGCACTACACTGTGGCAGTCGAACAAAAGTGCCTGAAGAATTTCTTGTTGTATGTGCAGTTTAGGTTTGAATTATTTATTGTGCCTCAGGTCGTTGTGATTATCTTTAGTGTTGATCCTGAGCTACTTGCTCCTGCCTTATGCAACAAATAAATGTTTTTTGAAACAGGGTGAACTAGGAGAGATGCATTTGATTGGGACTGTTGCAGGTTACTTTCAAAATTCAGCAAAGATCAGGTTGGAAATGGCTCTTCATTGCTCTTAGTGTAGACCAGTCCTATGTGATGGGGAAGGGTGAGTAAAATGATGCAAGAGAGAGGAAGGCAGAAAAAGAGGAACCTGAAGAGAGTCAAAAGAAGTGTCCTCAATCACAGTGGAAGCCTGCTTTGGAAGCACCAGCTTTTCTCTTCAAGATACTGTAGCAGAAGGAAGTGGGGTTTATTTTTAGCATCTCTCAAGCTGAAAAAGGAAAGTAGAGTCAAACAACAGCAAATGTTTGTCAGAAATACAGAAACCTGAACATGTGTTTTGTCCCCAGTGATTATTTAATCTCATAATGGAGTAGTTTAATAACAGTTGCCATGAAGGCTGTGCAGGATTAGAGCGAGGGTGCTGAGCAGGAAATTTCTACCCTGTCTGAAAGAGTGGGCGAATAGCAGTGCATTTCTAGCCTTCCTTATGCTAGAAAACATCAGACAGTAAATGGAGAGAAAGCATTGATGATTTGAACTTCTTGAACCTGCAGGCATCTTGAAAGGCTGTCCTTGAAACCCTCCTGTCCCCTGCAAGCTGTACTGGATCATTATTGAATGAGGGCACTCCAGGGTTACATTAACAACAGTGACACTCTAGTCACGTTAGTTGTTGTCATGGACAAGAAGAGGTGCAACTCCAGCTGGAGGTGACAACCAGGACGTTTGCTCCCTTCTTGCACCAAGGTAAGTAAAGAGCAGAGAGGCAAAAAGGCAGAGGCAGGTTAAATCTGAGTAGGAATAGCAGAGTGGGCAGGAGTAGATGTGGTGCTGAGGGATACAGCACATGATTCACTCTGATGCCAAACAGAACAGCTACACACAGACAAGTGCTCAAGACTTGAGCTACTGTGAAAAGATCAGATGTTCTTCCTGCTGATTTTGTGGCCCTTCTGTCGTTAGCTTCTGTGGACAGAAGAAAGCAGAACAGCATTCTGAGCATATCATTCACCACCCCTGACTTTCTCTTCCTCCACGGGCAGTTTTGATCCTCTTGACCATCCTGACCTCGGATTTCTGAAAGGTCAAGCCAGTCTTCCATGAACGTGTTGCACATTTGCTTATTTGACATGTTCCCTGCTGAAGGGCAAACAAGAACACACAGTTTCTTAAGAATAATAGTCTCTCTTGGTCGCTCTGTTGAATTAATTTTTTTTTTTTGTTTATTCAAGCTGAGTTTTCCAAATGGCACGTTAATTCCCTGAAATGACTAATATGAAAATGCAGCGCTCACATAAACATACAAATATATTCATTAATTTATGATGGTCATATAGAAAATGTAGCTTGAGTTGTAAATAATAAATTATTCTGGTGAAGCATCACATTTTGGACCACTTTGCCTCTTAAAGGAGTATCTGTATTAAGTTGAATCATGCACAGTGGAACCTCATTAACCCAGATGCTTTCAAACAGTATAAGCATTTGAATTAATGGAGATTTATTCTGCTGCAATGTAGTGGTGGCTGGTGGAAGGACACATTATTTTTTGTTTCTTTCACTTGAAAGAAATAAGTATCTGATAAAACAGCATAATCTAATAACTTTAACTTGCTTACATTTAGCACAGAAATTCTTCCACTGACAGAGCACTGTGCAGCTGGGTCATTTGAAGTAGTGTGAAACAGTGAGGTTCAGCTGGAGGTACAGCCGAGCCAGTACAGTCTCAGCACGCCCTCTGTGCATTTGTAGAGCCTGACACGTGTGTTCAGCTGGAGAACTACTTCAGGACTGACATGGCCCCTCAAAGGCTGTGCTGTGTGGCTCAGGGCTTCCATTCCTGACTTGCCCGCCAATAGCATCCTGTGGGACTTACCAGAGATAGTTAATGTTTAACAAAATGACGTTTTTTAGTAGAGAAACAAATCCGAGCCATTTCCACTCTCTTGGACCATTACATTGGGGTAAGGGACCATCTCAGACAGATATTCCCCACCTACTTTTTCCTTTCATCACCGAGTGCTGTTTCTTATTTCTCCCGCAGTCATCATCTCCTCCTGATTCTTGTCCACGATTCCTGCTTCATTCCTCCTAATGTCATCGTCCTTTTTGTGCCTCTCCTGTTTTGTTATGACCTGTGACACTAGTGTCACGTGCCTTTCCTCCATCTGCTTTTCCCACTTCCACTCGAGATTCTGGCTCCTGAGTTAATGGGAGGCTCCACAGTAGCCACGCTGCATCTGCTGTAGGGCAAAAAGAGTTTTAGGCATGCAGAGACTGAAGACTAATTAGGTCTACAAACCATGTCTTGCCTCTATTCAACCATGATGGCTACAGTAGTTTCACTTCTGGTTTGGATTTTCTTCCGAATCCAGAGGCTGATGGGGGTTGAGAGGTACAGTATAAAAGTTAGACAGGTTGATGTAACAACCAGGAAAAGCAGGGGGTGTGGATCTCTCAGGATCTTACTGAAACAGAGAAAACCTGAGAAACAGGATAAAAATAAAACCAGTCAAGGCATTATAACTATCCCAAGACCAAGCTACTTAGTCGCTCTAAATAATCACCCGAACAGGAAACTTGATTTATTCCTCACCTGAAGTTACTCTTTTGTCCTCTTAGCTGTATGCCTCCCATCCAGATTTGTACTGTCACCTAAAACAAGATTTGCCTGCAGTCCGTCTTAAAGCCGCTTAGAAATTTTGTGTAAGCATTTTCTTCTTAAATTCTGCAAAGACAATGTCACGTATCAGGGTGCTCTGACCGGGCTGCGTTACAGGGAAACCAAGACCATGGAAAAGGGAGAGAATAATGGACTTGTGTTCACAGTTTCAGATCTATGGGATGTATAGTAAAATATAGTTATGTGCATGCCTTTCCGCAAGTGTTCTCTGGTGGTCACAAGCAAACAGGAATGTAAAATGTAAGTGGAAATGAAAGCCTTTTATTTAGCAGCGCGCTGGCTGTGCTGTGAGAAGCCATCTTCTCTGAGCGGGTAATTACAGCCATGCTTCACTCAAAGCGTATTTCGTGGACTCTGTGTGGGGAGCGATAGCACTTCTCAAAAAGCAAATGCTTGAAGAACTGCCATATGTTTCTGATCGAATTTTAAGTCTAGACTTGCTTTATTTAGTTTCTTTTGCTCTGCGTTTGCCTAGCTAAAGCTTTTAGGAGTTCTTTAAAACTGAAAACACAGAGTGCTCTGCTTAGGTTAAAAATAAATGTAAAACTTTTCCTTTTTTAAAAAAGTTTTTGCGTGGGGGTGAGAGCTACCCTCCATTCAAAACCCCACTGAGCTCTTCAAAGGAGGAGTCTCTGCAGCAACATCAGGGAGTTATTAAATACATACTTAGTCCACAATTTTCATTGGTAAATTCTTTACGTCTGCCTAATGTGTGCTAGTTAGAAGAACTTGATTCTTTTTGCAGACTCGTTCACTCAACTCCGGGGGGACCTATGATCCCCTGCCCCTTTAGCACTAACTTTTACAAACACTGTTTCCCTTTTCTTTTTCTCCTCCGCCCCCCAAAAAAGCAAAACAAAACACCAACAACCTCAACCCCCCCCTAAGACAAGAAGGCTGATTAAAGGGGCCAGGCAGCGGGGCTAGGCCCTAGAACTCGAAAACCCCGCTGAAATGCTGTAGACAAGAACCAAATCGGAATTCCCACAGCAGTGACATTTTTACGAGGAACTTTCCATGAAGCGGGAGCCGCCTCTGGGGGCCTGGGAACGAAAGCTCCGCACCGGGAGCGCTCCCCGGGCCGGCGGAGCCGCTCCGATAACGCGGAGGAGCCGCGGCCCGGGCCGTCTGCAGCGCTATCGTGTGCTGGCCCCAGACTAAACACTGCGCTGGGCTTCCTCACTTATTTACTCCCTAGGATGGCAGCTAGCGCGGAGCGGGGATGCGGGGGCGGTTGTTTTTCCCCGGTTTTCCCTCGCTCGGTCCCCGGGCAGGCTGGAGCTCCCCCTGCCGCTCTGCAGTCCCGGTTTCTCCGCGCGGGGAGGCTCTGGCAGCGCTCCTTTGGTTACCTTCCCTCGGGAAGCGATGGTGCCCAAACCGCTCAGAGCTGCACTTTGTGGAGGTGCCCAGAAACTGGTTGCTGGCTCTGTTGTCTCAAGGTGGCCCAGTCCTGCATCTCTCCATCCCGTGGAGCACTCCACTCCCCGTCACCCCTCCGGGTGTAAAGGAGCAGGGCAGAGGCAAGAGATGTGCAGGATGGCATCTCCTCCTGTCTTTGGGGTTGAGATTCCTATTAGGGGTGAAAAAAAAGTTGTGAATCCTACTCGCAGTATAGGAACTGTCACACAGTGACTTGACACATTGACAAGGAAATCTAGTGACAGGCCTTTCACTTAAGAGTTGGGCTCAACGATCCTTACGGGTCCCTTCCCACTCAGAATATTCTGTAACTTCTGGGCTTATTTTTTCCTTCACTTGGACTTGAGCTTCAGCTCGTGCCAGTTGATCCTGTGTGCCAGTGGCTGAGGAAGGTGAGGTCTCTTCCCCACTCTGCTCAGCAAGGGGCTCGGGAGCGTGGTGGCCCTTACTGCAGTGCCAGCACAGGGAACTGCACGTAGCCCAGGAGGCTGTCAGCAGCAGGGCTGGAGGGGAACGGTGCTTTTGCAGGTCTTCTCCCAAGTGCTGCCTTTCCCAAACATCTGCCACTCCTCTGAAAGGCACCTGTGATCTCCAGGGGGAGGTCACGGTGTGGTGGGTTAAGGAGCTGGGAGGAAGGCAGCACCCTTGAGGGGCTGGAGCTGAGGAGAGGTCTGCCCATTCCTCATGAAAATCCGTGCCCAGTGGGAAGACACATGCAAGTGTATGTAAGCAGAACATCCCAGATACACGTGTGTCTCCACTGGGAGGTATCCATAGTGTGGAGTGTTGAGAGAGCGTGGCTGGCTCTGAAGGGTCCCCTGGCTGAGCAGACCTGCCTCTCAGGCAATGCTGTGGGGAGAACAAGGCTGGTGTGGCTGGGCAGCAGCTCCTCTTCAGAGGGTCCCCATGGGGATGTCAGCTTCTCCTTGTAGTGGGTGGTGCTCTGGGGTGGGAAGGAGAGCTGACGGGGGATTTTTCTGTTTAGGTCTGCACTGGGTTTGAATGAAAGTTCAAAATAGCAGTCGGAGTGCAATACCAGCTCTGGTTCAGGGAGGAAATGGGGCTCAGACCTGATTTTGGTTCAGGTTTGGTTTGACTGATTATATGCAGGAAACCCTCCCACTGTGCTCTCCAGTTTCTGATCCTGCTGTGTTAAATAGTCATTTGGCTAAATTACATTATTTGAATCCAGTGTGCTGCATTCAACCTGGTATTAAAACGCATGTTTGGGCTTGTATCTTTTAAATTTGATATGAAGACAGCTGTATGCATTTTCCCTTGTTTGTAAATTGTATACACATGATACGATGTTTTCAGTAAGCTCTAAACAATGCAATGTGAGGCATTTCAACAAAGGAATAATTTAATGCAACCCAGCAGAAATGCAGAGCCTTAGAAGTGGTTCTTTATGAAACTACAAATTTTGGAAATGGGTCCAGAAGACCTACACTGGAGCAACACAAGAAACAATGGTTAACACAGTAACATTTTTCCTGTAAGAAAAATACACCATGAAGAAATTATATTTTGCCCTTTTTTTTTTTTAGCTTGTTGATTTACTTGAATGCTTCAGTTGGCATATTTTGTTTTTGTTGTATGTTAGGAATTAAAATTCTCATTTCTTCACCAAAAGAGAATATTGTCGCTCAAGACCCACTTTGAGCCGAGTGAGGCTTTTTTTGTCAAGTATAAGTTTGTCTCATATATTTTGTTGCAGTTCAAAGAAGCTTAACACATTGTTACAGTCTTTTAATCTTTAGTTTAGCTCTAACAGAATGAGACACGTTTCCTTTGTAGTCTTCCTCAGAGCCAGACCTGTCCCTGCTCTCACAGGTGGGGGACAGGTTAGAAGGGGCTGTCCAGTTTGTCTGGGCCTTTAATGAGCTGTGCTGGAGCTGATGGGGGCTGAAGAGCCCTGGGCTCCCAGTCCTGTTCTGAGCCTGGAACGAGCTGTGAGCTCTAGTGGTGAATTGGGCTGGGGTTAAGAATAAAGTTGGTACTTCCCACTAAAGAAAATGGGGAGCAAAAGCATTGTAAGAGATGGATTGGGATAACTGCAGCAACAGAACACTGCTGGATAGCTGGTCAGGAGGGGGCTGGCTGGGAGGAACAGTCTCTTAGGGCAATTTATTCATACGAATTGCAGTGCCAGCAGAACTGTGTGAGCGGCGCAGGCACCGGAGGCCAAACAGGTATTGTCAGCTCAGACTCTGCATAGGCCTTGCTCAGTGGTGGGGTGTTTTATCCCAGGTGGAATGGAGCATTAACAAAATACTCTTTGTAAGTGTGCTGATGGGGTTGCCTTCACACAGCGCTGATGTGAACAGTGTACCTGCACACAAAAAGGTAAAGTGTTGAGTAGCTGCTGGAGAGACTCTGCCACTCCAGCAGAGTTGGTGTGTCATCCTTGGAGAAGGGAGGGAGGGAGGGAAGGAGGGTCTCAGCCTGGACTGCAGGTGGGATGTACTTGGAGATCATAGTACTGCCAGCTCTTGCACTGTGGTCTCTTCCCAAATGATGACGCAGTGTGAATTAAAGTGTAGGCATTTGCAGTACACAGGAAAATGGAATAAAGGCACATAAGCCTTCCCAAAAAATCTGTGACTTCTAAGCACTGAAGTTGATAGAGGAATGCATTAGTGGTAAATGAATGAGTCCAGCAGCCCCAGACACGACTGGCATTTTCATAACTGGCCATTGATATACAGCGTGAAATTTGTGCCTCAACTTCAGGCGCATTGACGTGACTCCAGTTGGCCCAACTATGCAAGAAGCTGCAGGTTTTCCTGCTTCTGCAAACAGCAGCTGAAATCACTGCAGGCTGTTTTCCCCAGTCCTATAAGTCTGCTCTGTGGCTGTCCAGGCTGGGACTGGCCCCTAAGAAAACGGGAATAATGATCCTCCCTGGATGGTTTCCATGGCACAAGAAGGTAACTGTGTTTGGAGAACACGCAGGCTGTGGATCAGCAAGAAGAGCTGTCTGGTGGGTGAGGGGGCTAAGGCATGGCAGGCACCTGGCAAACCCATTGCCTCCTTCCTTATTGTGGGTGCTTGTGGGTGTCGTGCTTCAGTGTTCGTGGAAATAAGACTGTGGCGTGCACGAGCATGTGCATGTTCCTGTAACAATGGCGAGAGTGCCAGCTTTGTTCTCAGTGTTTGTGCTTATTGTTTCTTCTCTCTTTCTCTCCAGTCGAAGACCACCCCCTTCACCTACTCGGCCCACTGTCATTCGTCCGTTAGACTCATCCCTGTTAGACTAAAAGGAGTTTCTGGCATGTCATTCGTTGTTAACCAAATATGTGGAACAAATTGCTTGGTAACTGTCGCAATAACCAATGTATAGTCGCATGTATGGACATCTGTAGGCAAGTAACCAATTTTACTGATATACTCTCTGTCCATTCTGCATTGTTTATGAGGTCTTAAATGTTTTGGGAAGGTCTGTGCTGCCTTGACTTTTCCTTTTGCAATAACTGGTGTTAGCTAACTTACTGACACATATCTTCACCCAGGCAACTGTGCTCACTGTCCTCTACAGCAAATGGAGGGCTTGACTTTGTGTGTGTTTGTGCATGTGTTGATTTGATCTGCTGCTTTTTTTCCTCTTACCTGAAAGGAATATTGCTTCTATTGGTACCCTCCAAGTTGTCTATCGTTTAGAATTACAGAGTTATGCCAGTTTTCTCTTGTAATGGATAAACTGGGCAAAGAAAAGCCATGTGATTTCTTACCAAGCTCTTCTGAAGGCCCCACACCTCCATGTCTCTCTTGGCTTCTGCTCTAAATTCTCCTTATCCAAAGTCTGGTTCTAAGGGATGTTGTTAAACAAGAAGGGGGTGTGTGGGACAGCACATTTCACTTTATATCCACACTGGCAGCTGATGTGCCGGGTTGGTTGGTTTGGTAAGGACCAGGCTGCTGCCCCAGCTCACAGGGCTTGGTGTGGAGCTGCCTCACCCTGCAGCAAGGGTGGCAAAGGGCAGTTTGAAGAGCCAGTACGTGACAGAGCAGCGTGTCCGAGCTCGCTTTGTCCTCTGCTAGTGCTTGCTCACACTTGCACTCCCACCCAAGGGAAGCCCTGGGCCAGTGTGAGTGTGTATAAATGTGCTGTGTGGCAGAATCCTGGGAACTGAGCACTGCTTTGGGTCATTTTGTGGAACAGAAGGGGATATTGATACAGATAGAGAGATATAGGCACAGCTGGACAGGGGCTACCGCTCCTCTGCCCACTGCGTGAGCTGATTCCCAGAGCTCCAGCCTAGACTGGCAGCTGAGCTTCCCAAGGGTTTGGGTTGGATTTGAGACATTTGCCATATTGTCTCATGCCAGTTGATAAAGGTCCCCTGTATGAAGATTCTTCATTTTGGATCACTTGGCCCTGCACACTTTATCCATCCAGGTTCTTGGAAGTGCTCAGCTGTGCATCCTAGCAATGGATTATTTTAGCAGCTGCTCGCTTGCAGAGGTCCTCTCTGCCTCTTGTTTTGCACATTATATATTAATGTGTTATAAAAACCTCTTGTCTTAACTGCATTACTTCACTTTAAATACTGAAGGGTCGGTGTCACCCTTAAAACTTGAAATTTACTGAGTTAAGAGAACTAAACTAGAGAGGAATTTGGCCTTGTTCCTTCAGAAAATGGGAATTGCTGCTATTGCAATTATGGTTTCAGATCCCTAGGCAAAGCAATTGGTGGTTTCAAAGGCCCTCAGTATAATCAGTCTAATAAATGTATTTATTGAGACTGCATGTAGGGCTCCAGTATGCTGTAGCCCTTTGGTTAGGAAGAATCCAATCAAAGAGCCACAACAAATGGGGATTTAGCCTATTAAGTATTCCCAGGCTGCTGATTAGCTGTGCTCACCACTGCAGCAAATTGTGCTTCAGCTTGCATAAGAGAGATGAGCTTGGGAAAGCATCGTGATTTGTATGTCAGCTTAACTTTAATTTCCTGTCAAGCTCATACTTGTGAGACATGCCTGGGGAGTGTAGAGGTCACATCTGATGCACAGTGAAAATGGAGTTCGTCAGAGCACCAGCATCTTGGTGATCTCAGAAAACTCCTTAAGTGGCTGGTGTTTGTTTGGGGAACAGGCCCAGATCTCCAACACCAAGTGCACAGAATCAGCTTTCAAGGAAAGGAAAGGTTACAAACACAACTTCAGTCATAGTAATTTTTACTACAAAAAAGCAAACATATATTTTTATGATTTTTCTTGTGTTCTACACAGTTTTCCACTGCTTAGTGTTCTCTGCTGTGACCTGCAATGCATCTGCTGGGTATATTTTTATAAATAGCCATAGCAGTCCATGCTGCTGCCTTGCAAGCAAACCTTCATGTAGTTTATCAGGACTCTGTTGCTGACTGGCAGCTGCCTGCTGGTGGAAAGCTAGGCATAGTGCCTCAGCCACAGTACGTGACTTCAATCCCAATTTTTTGTATTCATTCAGTGGTAGGAATATTCATGGCCAGGCTGGAAGGGGCTCTGAGCAACCTGGTCTAGTGGAAGGGGGGTTGGAACCAGATGAACTGCACGGTCCCTTCCAGCCCAGTCCATGCTGTGATATTGCAGGGCCGTGCTCTGGGTTTATCCCACCACACCCCCTACACTCAGCTAAGTTGTCCAAGGTCCCCTGTGGTCAGTGGGAAGAGACATCACTTCCAGGAGGTGATTCAGACCAGTGTGGCTGCACGGGACACGAGGGTGGTAATGCCTCAATTAGATGACAGACGTGCTGGCCTAAAAACATGTTTTTAAATTCTCTGTACTTGAGACTCCTTAATTTACTTTAATGATTGTTTCTGCCAAGTGTAAGGAAGTAGGTAGTACAATTCAGCACTGTCCTTAGCTCTGCCCCCCAAGAAAGTGTATTTCTCAGCAGAACTGTAAATGAAGCTCTCAAGGGTGGATTTACCCGAAAGAGGAGGAGGAGGCAGGGAGGCGCCAGCACCATCTGCTTCTGCGCTCGATGCTGAGGTCGTGGGACACAGCTGCACAGCCCTCCTTCCTCTGCATCCTCATCCAGATCACATCTAAGTCTGGCCCTGTGCCTCAAATGCAACACTTTTAGGTGTGCAGGTTAATAAATATCTGTGAGCACAGATCCAGAGTTCGATAATTTCACCTCTTCTTGCATATACGCTTTTCAGAATAAACTATGTAGAATTGTTTCTAGGAAAAACACTAAGAGCTTCCCAAGAAATTGCCACATCCAATTGAGTAAGTGCTGTCCTCTAACCTTGGCCCACTTCCTCCTGCTCTGCAGTGCCTGGAATGGGTTTGTTTGCTCCACTCACCCCTGAAGCTGACGAGTTGCGCCAGTCCTGTCCCTTGTTCTCCGAGGAGCAGCCTTGGCAGCAACTCACTCGCTGCCCAAAGGACAGCAGATGAGCACCTTGTGGATCTGCTAGAGGGACTGGCTCCTCACACTGGCCCCTCTGCACACCCACTTACACAGGATGAGCCAGGTCTGAACTCTCTATTGGAAAAGGGGCAGGTTGCTCTCCCTTTCTTTGATTTCCCTCTGGCAAAGCTCAGGACACTGCCAGGGAGGAGTGGAGCATTGATTAAGCAACCACGGTGTTTCTGATCTTATGTGAGGAACATAATGATCTGGGTGACATAGTTGCTAAGTTCAGGAGGGTGCTCATCTAGTACTGCATTTAGGCTCAGCCTGGGTGGGTCTGTGCGTAGAGAACACGTCCCACCTCACCTTGCCATGGCTGGCCAACAGCTGAGGAGCTTGGGAATGCCATAAATAGCTCTCCGCCTTGGATCTCAAGGGATCTTGTGTTAGGGTTAAAAAGATTGTATGTTCAACAAAAAGGCTCATGTACATAGTTAATGTGTGTTTATTTTACTGCTGATCTTGTTGCACTTTCTGAGTAAGCCTTGTAAAAGTAGATTATTTATTATATTAAAGGAGATACATTATAGATTATGGCATTTCATGTTAAAGCATAACATAGAAAATATTATCCTCTCTGTCGCAGGCAGCTACACTAACCATGATGCACACAGCATATAGAGATTACTGGCTAGTTCTGTCTTTCTGTCTTAAAATAGTCCAAACCTCCTGAATTGAGAGCAGACCTCCTTTGCTCCTGTGCCACCGGGAGGCATCCAGCCTGCTGGTGCCCTCCTGGCACAGCTCCCCCCGTGTGGCACTGAACATCCTCCCGGGGCTCCAGCAGAACAGCTCCCTTGTGTAAATGAATGTTACTCTGCCTGTCTTTCCTCTTGCTTTGTCTGCAGGCGAGCTGATACCGATGGCTCCTCCCGTCCAGACAGTCCTCCACTCTTGCTTGATCTATGATTTGTCCCGCCTTGCCGGCCGTTTGCTTTACTGCTGTCTCTTTCCTTTGCCAGGACGGGGTAAACGATGACTCCTTTTTGTAAGAAGCAAACGCTTAATTTCTTTCTGATTTTTTTTTGCTCTGTGTGTTAATGCCCTACTTCGTATGAGACAAAACATCTGCCTTTGGTTTCATAATCTGTAAACGGTTCCTGGTGTTGACCTTTGAGCACAGCGAGTCGATTCCCGAAACCATGGTCGTTACTGAGCGTCACATGCACCTGCTGTAAAAATGTTCTGCTGCATTTCTGAACCTGAAATAAACTGTCATTCTTGATGGGCTTTTATTATTACTTTCTGGATGTGCATGAGTGGTCTTCTGTCTCTCGCACCATCAGCTCAGCATTCCACACTCTGCCTGGGTCGGGACTGCAGGGAGGATTTATCAGAGATGTGTGTTGAATCTGGATCACTGGAGATGTCATTAAAGGGCAGACGGGGAAGATGTAACCCTTTGGGAAACATTCAGCCTGTTCCCTTGCAAGGGACTTGGAGTGCTGCAGAGATGGTTTGCTGGGAAATGGATTAATGTTTTTCAAGCAGTACCTGGGATTCACTTCATTGCTGGGGAAAGCACGTTTTGGGGAGATTCAGAGCTAAGCACGGGGTTAGGCTGAGTGCTCCAGAGCTGGAGCTGGAGTTAGAATGTGCCTGTGTATGTGCTGTGTCTGGAAGGGATTCCCCCTAAAGTGGCTGTGTACGAATGTGCAGATGTCTTGATTACTCAGTTCCTCCTTCAGATGAGAGTGAGCCAAGTAGCTGCAGTCAGCGCTTGGAGATGGTCTGTGTGGCACAACAGCTTCCTGTGGGAGCACCACACTCACTGAGTTGGTCCTTAGGTTTTGGGAAAGCAGGGAGCAAAAGGTGGGAGGAGCAAAGCAGGAACACCCCCGCTGTATTCCCTTGCTTGCTGTAATGTTTGGAGGGGTGTCACCAGTGGCTGTTCCTGAGGGCAGTGTGTGCACTCCCCCTCAGTGAACAGCAGTGTCACTCATGTCCCCTCTGGCTGGAGTACCTTAGATCCCCACAGGAGTTTGGTTCAGCTTTGGTCAGAGCTGAGGCCTCTGTGTGGGTAACAGGAGGAGCATCTGCTCCTCTCCAGCCACTGCTCTGGGCCATCGCTGCCAAAGGTCTCCTGCCACGCTTGGCAGGTGCCATCACCCACGTTTTTAACCTTTCCCAGCGACATCCCCTCCAGGTACCCCAATCCACCCCCAGGCCATCTTGTCTGATCGTTCCCCGCTTCATCAGAATCTCACTTACAAAAGATCTACTCCAAGAACAGTGTTTGAAGCAGATAGTGGTGAGAATTTTAAGGCTGCCTGGGGAAAAGCTCTTCCAGAGGATATTATTTGCTGCAAGAAAATTAGAGAGCCTGTGACCAGCGACCTCCACACCTGTGATGTGATTGTCCCGATTCTCTGGCGCCAGCAAGTCAGATGGGAAGTGGTGAGGATGAAGGCTGAGGCTGTGCTGGTGGCCAACTGATTCTAATCTCACTCTCGCTCTTCTCCTTAATGTGCATGTTCTGTGCCTTTTTCTCTTAACCCATTTAATTAAGATAATTTTGTATATGAGTGATTTCCTTATATCTTGACCTTTTGTTTTAAATCTCCCCCTCTGTGAATTTTGGGTTATTTTTTGTTTTTTTCCTAGGCGACCTCCACGAGCTGTTCCAGGAAGATCATCCTAACACACACATTTCCTTTGTGTTACATGCAAGGTCTTTTTTTTTTTTTTTTTTTTTTTTTTTTTTTTTTTTTTTTTTTTTTTTTTTTTTTTTTTTTTTTTTTTTGTCCAAAATTACCTTTAATTTGCACTAGCCTACTTGTAAATGAAAGATTTTATTTTCAGATGTCAATGATAAGCCTGGATGTAAAGAAAATAATAAAATTCTGACTACAGAAGGAATGTGTGGTGGTTTTACACTGAAGGGTCTACCCACTCTTTCTCAAATGGAGCCATTCACACCCTGTGGAAGAAATTACCTGGGCTCTCTGGAGGCTCCCACCCTCCAGGGTGGTGGATGGAGGGATGGACATTCTGCTGGGATTCCAGCACTGCTTCTGAATTCATTAACCACCAGGATTGCTTCATATAAATGGCTTTGGCTTAGCATTAGCAGGAAGGATAGCCAGCAGGGTCCTAAAACATGTCTAATGCAGCAGCAGCAGCACCTGGCTGAGCAGAAACTCGAAGGAGGAGATTGCAGCAGTCTCTAGAGGGATGAATCTGCACAATTATAATTAAAGTGCAGCTGCTCTGACCACTTTTTTCAAGCTAAACCTCTGAATTCCTTGCAAGCTGCCCTCACTGGAGCATCTGAGCTCAAACAGCTGTAAGTAGCTACCTCTGGGGTTCCAAATGTGTCTGTCCCTATGGGAAAGATAAAATTGGGGGATTTAACATTTAGGAGATGTGCTTGTTTTGGGTGCCAGAGAAGGATATGGAGAGTAAGGCTGGAAAGAAAAGAGAAAACTGATGGGTTTTACTAACTTTTTTTTCTCATAGGAAAAGAAAGAAGGGATATCTCAGAAACCACAGAGGTAAATCAGGAGGCACCTCAGCATCAGAGTCCAGCCTTTGTTTCGGGAGCACAAAAAAGATGTTTCCTGGTAGTGGGGAGTTGGTGATGAGAAGGAGCTGCAGCCAGGCTGCTCAGGGGATGGGGGGGAGATCATTCTGTGTGTCTAGAAGGGGCCTGACAACCCACAGGCTCGTTTTCAAGCTGGGTCTGACACAGCTTTGCTGAATTTGGGCAATTCCTCCTGTTCCAGCTGATTTAGGTCTCTGCTGACTTCTCAAATATCCAGGGAGCTGCTAAACCACCTGCATGAGCTGGTAAATGCCAGACACTGAGTTTGCTCAAATTATAAGGGAGTGCAAGCCCAGAGAGCTGCAGACTTACACTGATTATTCTTTCTTTTCACTTAGACTTTGTCTTTGGTAGAGTAGAAGAGAGGAAACAGCAATGGTATTAGCAAAAAAGGGGGAAAAAAACCCCAACCAAATAGTCATTTTTGCCAACCTTTGAACTGCATGTGCTAAACTAGGAATTGTGGGAGCTGGAGAGAGTACAGTGATGGGCAAGGTGCAACCTGGGAGAGGGAGAAGTGGAGGCTCCTACAATCCCAGGAACACAACAGTCCCAGGAATGGAGCAGCTCAGGTTGGCTGCATCTTTCATCTGTGGAACTCGTCACCATCAGGTAGTGAGGCAAAAAACACCTCAGCAGAGTTCAGGAATTGTTTTCTTTGGGAAACTACTATAGAAGCAGCAGTGTTTGCACCCAGCAAGCTCCCGAGGAGGTTCTGCCCATGCTTCACCTTCCAGGTAAGAGGGAATGGGAACAGACTGAACTTCAAAAGCTGCTTTTTTTCAGGTTGTTTGAAAATCTGTTCTGCACTGGGGGAAGCTCTCACTGTATTCCTTCTGGGGTATGACATGGTACCAACAGATGAACCAACAATAAATAAAAGGTGGATGATGTAGCCGAATGGCCTTGCCTACAGCACCCAGCTGCCAGAGGGCCTCCAGGCATTAGGTGGAAGGCACAAACTTGTTTCTCAGGACATTTTATGGTGGTAAACCCTTGACACAGATCTTTGCCTTCTTAGGAAATATTTGATAAAAAATATTGTTGAAAGTAGGACTCCAAACTTCATGAGTTTCTGGTGGCCATTTCTAAAATATCCTAAGTAGAAAGACGCAGGTACGGGTGCGCTGGGGAACCCTGGAGTGTTCTTTAGCATCAGCTCATGGAGTGACTTCTTGAAGAAGCTGTTTAACCTTGTCTGTGCTGTTCCCAGCCCTCAGTGGTGTTTGCTCTGTGGCCAGGTAGAGAAGGATTAGGGTGTTGCACCAGCTGGTGCCATTATGTGTTCCAAGGCTGCTTTTCAGTGAGTGGGTTAGGACCAAAATCCTGTTTTGGTTTCGTGATCATTCATGTTGTTGCTGTTGCCTCTCACATCACAAAGCTGAAAAAAGCTTAGTGGTTACTGTGGGAATTGAAGAGATACAAGGATCTTACCTTTTAAGACTAAAGCTTTGCTTTTTCCAGGCTTCTCAGATCCAGGCTCCCACACAGGGAGGGACGTGGCCCCCTGACAGCACAGTGTGGGTGGCTGACACTTGCCTTTCCCTGCAGCAGAGGCTGTAGATGGAGATTCCAGACTGCACGTGTCAGCGGCTCCCCCAGGAGCAAGGCTTGTCCCCAGCCACTTCAGTTACTCTCATTTGGACAGCTTCAAATGAAAGGACAGTGTCCCACTGAGGGACTGATCTCAGTGGACTCAGAAACCTAAGGGAAAGAAATTTCCTTGTAATGCAAACCTACATTTAACTCCTTACCATGCGTTGGTTGCATCATGAACTGAGGACCTATTTTTTTTGTTCTCAGTGGGGGCTTTGTCAGAGAATGCTTTGCTCAGGTAGCAGAGGCCCAAAAGGCATCCAGCCTTACTGGATGCACGTAGAGCTACGGCAAAATTTTGTTGTGTGGAGAATATTCTGACCTCAGGCATGTAGACAGACTCATAATGGCCATTTCTGCAGCAGCTTAAATAACTTAAGCAGCACTGCAGAGTGTGTGTCCTCAGGAGAAGGTCAGGGAAGTCCCAGGGAAACCCTGCCTGGCCTTTTTGTGTCTCCTCCTCTCCTTTCCCTGCCTCTCTCTTGCATTTTTTCCTCCTTCAGTGTCCCTTTAAGCATCCAGGCCATGGACTGGATTTATATTTTCATCTCCCAGCGTAGGGAGAGCAGGGTATCTGTGTGGCCAAGCGAGGGGGAGGGCTCAGCCTCTCCCTGCAGATCTCTGGCCAAGCACTGAGACTATGCTGTTCTAATCCTAGAATTCTGACTGATTGTAAGGAGGAGATGAAGAGAGGGAGCTGGGCAGGGCAGAGGGGCCTGTGGCTGTGGGCAGGGATGAAGCTGCCTGTGGCGGGCTGGGCTGGGTGGGACACAGCCTGCATCCACCTAGAGCTGGGTGGATGGGGCTGCTGAATCAGTCAAAGCCCAGGGATCTGCACAGGTGATCCACTGGCTTCCTGCTCTGGCTGAGGTGATGGTGGCAGCCTGTGCCTGTCTCCACCTGGAATGTCTGGGTGGTCAAGTTTTGCTTTTCCTAACCCGGAGCTGGTTTTGAGAGTGTGAATTTGGGAAGAGTATTTTTGAGGAAATATTTCTCCTTGGGGGAATGGGTGCAGCAGCAGCTCTGCTTTCCTGTAGCCTCCGCTGTGATAGATGGGCCAGGCAGGTGAGATTTGAGTTACTTTTTTGATTTACACTCGAGCTGTGTGCTAACCAATCAGCTTTGGATGGCAGCGTTACACTGGCATTAGCCCAGGGTCAAATGGGACATCCTGGTCACTGAGCAGCAATCTGGGAAACCTCCCTGGGGAAAAAAAAAAAACAGTCTCCTTTCCAAAGACCTAAAAAATGTCAGTTTGACTCTGACATCTGGCTACTCTGTATTCCCTGCGAGACCGGAGCACGGGCTCCAAACTGCTGCAGGTTTTAATTAAAACCAAAATGAGATGTAGTTGTCACCATGACGACAACAGCAACATTTAACACTTGGCAGGAGCTGTAACAAAGCGCTGGAGGTGTTGGGGACTCCGCCGGGGGTTGCTCATTTCCGAGAAAACCCGAGGAGCGCGGCAAGCGCCTGCTCCATAGGATGAGACCCTGGTGCTCCCGGGGATGGGGTAAACCGAGCAGAGAGCTGCACTTCTGCAGTGCTGGGTTTCCAAAAAAGTTTATAAAAACCCGGGTGATACCAAACGCATCCCGGTGCAGTGAGGCTGGGGCAGAGTATGGGCATCCCTTCCCTCTGGCAGAGCTGGCTCAGGAGGGGTTTGTTCCCCGGGGTGGCCGGAGCAGGGCTGGGGCTGCCGAGGGATGGTGCCAGATGGGAGCAGGGAAAGGGAAAGCGCCAGGGAGGCCCTCCCGGCACGGGGGCCGGCCTGGCCTGGCCTGGCCTCGCCTCCAGTGGGACTTGTTTGCCGGGAGCGCCCTCTGTTGCGGTGTGAGCGGTGACGGACAGACGGACATCTGACAGACGGTGCCGGACCAGATCTTGATAGACCTCCCCCGCTGTCCCAAACGGCGTGGCATCTCCCCAGCTGGGTTTGCACCCATGACGGGCTGTGCTGAGCTCCATCCCTCTGGATCAGGGTCTGGCCCTGCAGTGAGGCCTCATTAGCCTCTGGAAAGAGAGATGAGAGGAAGGCATCACGCCCTCTCACCCCCTCCTCTCCCAAAGGATTTAGGATAGTGTGGTATCTGGCAGTGTCATGAGGCTGTGCATGAGAGTGCAGGTGAGCAGGTGCCCTTGTGCTCAGTCCTGCAGGTCCCTCAGCACCCACGACCCTGCACCTCCACCCTGCCCGCAGGGACCCTCACCAGCCCCTTCCCCTCCTTCTTCCCCAGGGAAGTGCACACACTGAGGGCCCATGGGGCACATCTGAGCCAGATGTGCGTTTCCAAGTGGTGTTTCTGCTCAGGGGATGCACGTCCCCCTGCTCCCCCACCCCCAAATTCAGATATGGGTCTGCACGACCAGAGCAGACACCACCCTGCTCATCAAACTTTCCTCACCAAACCCAAGAAAGTCAGGTTTGGAAACAGATGCTGATGGGAACATAAACATGGTCCTTGCTGCTGTGTGAGAGGCTTTATTGAGTCAGGTGTTCTCCTCCCCAGGGCTGTCCCCCAGCAAGGACCTTTGTACTGCTCACAGCAGAGGGACCCTCCAGGCCAGGCCTACATGAGGAACCTGGAGAGGTCCTCCTTGATTTCAGCCTCATCCCACGGCCCGTGGATGTTGTCCTTGAGCAGCTGGAGGCGGATGAGGCAGTAGGGGCAGAGGCAGGAGATGGTGAGCAGCAGCGAGGCGAAGAGCACGGCACCCACGCTGGAGATGGTGGCCAGTCCTGCCAGCGCCGCCAGCGCAAACAGCACCGTCACCCCCACGTAACACCGCGGCGTCCGGGCCTTCAGCTTCTTCTGCAGCATGGGCCAGAGGGCGAAGATCTGCATGGCGAAGGTGACCATGACAAAGGCGTGGAGGGCGCGGGGAAGGCGGGAGGCCAAGCACACCGAGGCGAAGATGGCCATGTTGAGGGACAGCGTGCTGGACACGATGGCGGCGTTGGCGCCGTAGTCGAAGAAGATGAGGTGGCCCAGGAGCATGAGGGCCGACATGGCATAGATGGTGTCCGTGCTGATGGACTCGGTCAGTGTCTTCAGCACGGGCGAGAAGCCGTAGGTGAAGGCGGTGAACACCAGCGTGCTCTTGAGGTCAGCCCAGCGCGTCCGCCCGCTCTCCCACCGCCCAGCCCCGCCGTCCACGGCGTCGAACAGGACGTAGCCGAGCAGCGAGGAGAGCAGGGCCGCCCCGAAAAGCCCCTGCGGGCTCAGCATCCCGGCGTCCATGTACCACCAGGTGAGCACGAAGACGCAGACGCTGCACAGCTGCTGCACCACCGCTCCCGACTGGAAGACGACGGCCCAGTAGCGGTACTGCCGGGCGTGCACGTTCTTCCGCAGCTCCTCCAGGAACCGCTGGTCCACGTAGTTATCGGGGAAGGGCTGTCGCTCGTACAGCACCTTCTGCCAGCGCCGCGCGGGGCCCGGCTCCATGGCCCGGGGCGGGCGGGGGCCCCGCGGACACGGCCCCGCTCAAGCCCCGCTCCGGCCCGGCCCGGCCGCGCCGCCCATGCCGCGCAGGGGCCGCCGGGCGCGCGGGGCCGCCCCCTGCCGGCCGGAGCCGCGGGACGGGAGCGGGAGCGGGACGGGCCGTGCGGGCCCCCGGGGGTCTGGCAGGGCCGGGCACCCTCACCCCCGTCGGGAACCCCGCCCCGGGTGGGTGGGATCAGGGCACAGCCCCGCTCCGTGCGGGGACCCGCCCGTCCCGAGTGCCACGGCCCGTGCCCCACGCGCAGGCTGCTGCCGGGGGGTGCTGGGCGCCCCCTCGCTCCGGCCTGGTCCCCCCCGAACGGCCCGGCGGGAAGGAGGGATGCTCCTGCCGTGGTGCCACACCGTGGCGAAGAGCTCTCCTCTCTTAGCCCCAGTGTGCCATCCTTAAGCGGCCACGGAGAAGGGCACTGCCGGTCGATGGGATTTGGCCGGGTCCTCCCTGTGCTTGAACATCCCCGTGCGTGTCCAGCCTTGCTGCTGGGTGCGTGACCCCAGCCTGTGCTGCAAGCCCCGCTCCCCGTTCCAGCCCAGCGAGGTACCCGCTTTTCTGGCCAAACCAGCAGCCAGGTGGGGAATCTGGGTGTGATGGTATGAGGACACGGTGCCCTTCCCTGAAGCTCCTGCCTGCACACAGCTCAGTCTTGCTCTGCTCCTGGAGCCTGCCAGCCCCCTCGAGAGTGGAGCAGGAGGTGGGAAGGGAGAAGTCGTGGCTGAGCAGGGCTGGAGAGGTGCAGCTCTACAGGGACATCCATCTCCTGCCCTGCCCAATCCCGAGCCAAAGGGGCTGAGCTAGTGTGTAGCAAGGGGACAGGGGCATAATAAGGGATGCAGGGAGGTTTCACAGAGGCCAGAGGTGTTTTCCCTAACTCTGTGTTTGTTTGTGCTCAGGTCAGAGCCTTCCCAGCCCCGGAGAGATGCTTGCTGCTGAGGAGCTGCTTGCTTACTTTGGCCTCAGCTGAGAGGCCTCAGCCCAGGGTAAAGCAGCCCCGAACACTGTCCTGTTTGTGCTTTGGGAAGGGGCATTTGTGGCTGTCCTGTCACGGTGGGAGCAGGTGAAAGAGCTGAAGGTTGTTTTCACCCCAGCGTCTGCCACAGGGGATTCTCCAAACAGGATCCCACCTCATCCAGATACGTGCAGAGCAGCAGGTAACCCCCACACTCCTGGTGTGCCTTTCTGGGGGGCCTCAGACTGAGCCACACCACAGCCCCATATCCCTGTACTTCCTCAGCAGGGTAGTAGCAGCTGCTCACCCTGTGCAGGTACTCCATGCTGAGGGTGATGCCAGCAGCTTCCAAGCCAGGATGGAGCTGGACTCAGTTTTAGCTGCCCTACCTAAAAGCCCCCAGCCCCATTCTTTGCAGAGAGCTGTGTGTGCCTCCAAATGCTCGAGCGGGTGCCCGCAGGGACAGGGAGTTCTGCCAGCTCCTGTGATTGCTGGCATTGCCTGGATGCCCAGGGTCTGGGAACTTGATATTTTGAACAAAACGTCCTCCTGAAGTCATGGAGTAAAGCTGGGACACGCAAGAGGAAATCTAGGAGGGCAGTTTGCCACTCCTGCTCCCCTGAGAAGTGCCACAGCCACCACGGAGGAGGGACACCCGTGGGCACTGGCAGGGCAATGCTGTGCTCTCGCTGGGAGTGCTGACAGCAGGTTTGGTGTGACATGGCCCTGGGGTCTTGTGCGTATCTGCGATGCTCTGGGGACCAGGAAAAGCAGGCTGGGCTGGGGCTGGGGCACAAGGCTGCTTCCATGTGGTCAGGTCCATCCGGAAACCCTGATGGAAAGGGGAGAAAGAATATAGGTGAAGGGTACTCCTTGTGTCCCTTGAAGTCTCTGCTGTGGGCCACCCAAGTCCTCCTTGTAGGCAGGGAGGGTGGGAGCCTGCTCTGGTTGGGGACTGGCAGCACCCCTGAGCCGTGCTGGGCCATGCCAGCCATGGTGGCAGCAAAGCAAAACCCTCCAGGAGCTGCGGCTGTAGCTCCCCATGGGATGCCCAGCCCCTGGACAAGGGGATCACCCTGGCACTGGGTCTGCGCCCTTGGCAGTGCCAACCCAGTGCCAAGACCCACAGGGCCCGTAGCCCACTTGGTGCCTGGGGACCCCAGTGGGCTCTGGGGAGCAGCAGCTGCCACTGCTGTGCTGGCACCGGGTCCCCTGGGAGGGGACAGTGCGTGCTCAGCCACGTGTGAACACACCGCCCACGGTGCAAAGGGCAGCTCAGCCCTGCCCAGGTGGCCCAGATTTTACCTGCAGATGAATGACTCCTCTGCCTGCAAAACAGGCAGGACCCAGCACGGGACCTGCCACATCAGCGTCAGTCCCTGCTGGACAGAGGGGAACACGTGCTGTGGAGTCATCCCTCACGTCATCCCTCAGCCCTCCTGGGGCTATGGGGCCAGCAGAGCTCTCCTGGCAGGGACAAGTAGGAGCTAAGGTCAAGGATGCAAGAGCTGTTTGTGAGTATCTTAATTCCCACTCTGGGTTCCGTGACACAACACCTCCCTCACCTCATGATTATGTGTTCCCAAGCGCCACTGGCCTCTGGAGAGACTGTAAGATGGTGAGTGCTTCGAGCCCCTCTGCTGAAATGCAGGAATGAGGAGCTGGATGTCATGGCACTACAAGCATTGAGTATGCTGAGGACCCGTTGGCTTGGCAAAGGGACCCCACTGGGGATTTGTTTCATGTCTGCTGGGCTCTGAATGTTTGAATACACTGCTAAGGCTGTTTGGAAGGAAGGCTGGAGAAGGTGGCAGGCTGGGACTGATATAGCTGGCACTGATCTAGACCTCCACTGGAGATATCTGAATATCAAACTGTCCCGGGCACTGCACCCCCACTGCGAGCTTGGGGCTGCCTCCAGGCGTGTCTGATTCTCTGTGGGGTGGGACCATCACTTGTGCCACAGAAAGAGGCTTCAAGATAACTAAACAGCACAGTCTGCTACGGGTTTGAGCCTGCCTGGGACTGTGAGGATGCACATGGATTCTGCACCTCACCCTGTCCCTCGGGTAGGGCTCTTCCCCTGCATCCCTCCCATGTCACTCCACAGGGTGACATAGCACAGTGATGGGCCCTCTGGCTTTGGTTCTCTGCCAGGAGATCCCCCAGCCTCCCCCTTTGACCCTGGAGCAAACCCTCCCTCCCCAGGAATGCTGTTCAGGGGGGGAGGTTGGCGCAATTCCAACTGCTGAGTTTTTCCACATCCAGAGATCCTCTCCTGCCTTAAATGGCCCCACGAGACAGGCTGTGTCTGCTCTCCTGCAATCACCTATTTAAGGATTTTTTTGGATTCAGTCCTCAGCACAGAGTGGGACAATCCCAGCCCAGTGCCTTGCAGATGATCTGAGCTCCATGGTGGGATACTGGAGCAGACAGGGCTGGTTGCCCTGGGGTACCCTGCAGGAGCATGCCTGGACACGAGCAGTTCGGTGCTGCTCCAGCTCTCCCAAGCCTCTTCTTTCCTTGTGTGCAGGTCAGATTCCCTGGATCCAGGTCTGTGTTCCAGTCCCAGGGAAACCTCCCAGGAGTGTGTGAGGCAGGAGGTGCAGCCCCTGTGCAGCGATGTCCTTGCTATGGGCAGCCCGTGACACCGAGGGATGCTCCCAGACCCTTTGGCACAGCTCCTGCTCAGGCCTCACTGCCCTGACCCCTGAGCCCTCCTGTCCTCCACAGCATCTGCCATCCCCCAGGAAACCTTCCTGCAAGCTCAGGTGAGTCCCCTGCAGGCTCAGCAGAGGCCCCCCTGTCTGTCCATGTGCTGCAGGGCAGGGAGTGTGCCATGATCCACACGGGTCTCCTATCCCAAGGCTGGACAGTATGGGAACACTAGAAGCTCCTGGTGGGGATGTCACTGGTATCACTGTCCAAGCTCCCTGTTCCATGGAGAGGATCCTGCCCCAGGGTGCAAACTGGAAATTTGCTGCAGACCCCATAGATGCATCCCCGGGTGGACGGCCCCTACTCAGGACAGAGAGGACCTAAATGCTGGTGAGATGCCATTTTCCCTTGTGCACCATCTGAGGGACACAGGGGACAGGGTGAGCAAGGCTTGGGAGCTTGCAAGGGAGAACAAGGGCAGTGGGAAGGAGCAGCCAGGCAAGGGGAACTTGTACCCTCCCAGACAATAAGCTGAGATGAGGAAGTGCAAAGGCTCCTGGAGAAACCCAGTGATGCTGCTCGGGGCTGGGCAGAGCAGTCCAGGAAATTGGGATCGGGTCTGAGGAGCCCAGGCTGGACTGGAATCTGCCAGGACAAGGTTTAGGATTCACTGAGCAGAGGGAGAAGGATGTGAAGACTGCTGCAGAACTTGTTTGAGGACCTGGGGTAGGAGAGGTGAGATGTGGAAAGGCACACGCTTGCAGGGGTGTGACCTCTGGAAGTCACGGCATGTGGGGCAGCTGTGAAACTGAGCTCCCTCAGTCCTGGCATTTCCCAACAGTCAGCATGGATCAGAGAAGCCCCATGGCAAAACACCCTCCCCACTGCCCACTCTGGGCTCTGGGGAGAGGCACAAGCCAGCCCAGCCAGGGCCCTGCCCAGCTCCAGGGCAGGGGCAGCAGGGGCCTGTTCTGTGGGGGGACTCCATGAAGGCCAAGATATCACCCAGAAAAGATGCTTTTGTTTTCTAATCTGCTTTAAAAAAGTTTCCCAAACCCTAGGAAACTGGATGTCAGCAGGGTGCTCTGCCAGCTCCAGGGTGCTCCAAGGTGGGCCAAGTCCAACCTTCAGCTGCCCAGGTAAGCTCTGCTCAGCCCTCAGCTGTAAGTGGCACATCCCTAAGGCAAAGACACAGGGAGAAAACCAAACCATTGCCTGCCCATGGCTTGGCACGGAAGCTGAAAGGTGAAAAATTCCAAGATTCAGGAGTGAGGAGGGTCTTGTAAAAGGAACGTAGCACTGGGAAGAGCTGGTGACCAGGCTGGTTGTGGCTGCAGCCACACACCAGCTCCCCTGTCTCTCCGTCACCCTGAACCTCATATGGCACCCACTTCCTTCCCCTTGCAGCTCTGGGACACACAGCAAGAGGTGTGAAGGGACCTGGAGTTTCTTAACGGGGTTTTACTGTCTGCCCAGGGAATATTTTTGTTCTGTAAATGGGGAGGGCGATGGGGGATGAAACACTTTTACAGGAAGTGTAGCTGGGGCAAAATTTGGTGTGCACAGGTCAAAAAGAGGTTGTAACTTCAGCCTGGTGCACTGCGAGAGGATCCTCCTCTCTGTGCTCACCTTCCTATTTGCCTGGTAAAGAAGCCTTTGTTCAAACCTTAACCCTCAGCCTGGAAACACAGTGATTTCACAGGAGATATTTACCCCAGGAGCCCTTCCTGCCCTCCTCCCGTGAGCCTCCAAGCAGGAGCCCATGTGCTTGGGAAGAGCAGTGTGATGTCAGGGCTGAGCACTTCTGCCTGCAACATGAGCTTGTCCTACTCTGGGACACAGGGAAGGAGAGTCCTGGGGCCCAGCCCTGCGAGACGTGCATGTTCCCTTGGGAACGTGTGGGGCCCTGAGGAGTGACATTCCTGCTACCAGCCACCCTTGCACTCGTCTCCCTGTTTTTAAGTATCTGCCAGGGACGGGATGGAGCCAGATGGGAATTTAGTTTCTTTTAGTAGCTGGGAGAAAGGGGAAGGGAAACAGCTGAGCCCATGGCCTTCTGTGTGTGCCTGGCTGGTCTTCTCATCTCTCATCCCCACCACTTGGGTCTAGTGGAGGTGCTGCTGCTCCTGCACAGGCTGTGCCACCCTCCCAGCACATTCCTGGCACTGCTGACCTGTGGGATCACCTGCTTTGGCCTTGGTTTGCATGTGGCCATGGAGGGAACCCAGCACTGGATTGCACCGGGTGCTTTCCCAGCCCTCGTATGAGAAGGTGAAGTGGGCAGGGGAAGCTTCAACCCACGCTGTCCTCCCAGAAACGAGGGCCAAAAAAAGCTTTACACCTCCATCGTGAAGTTTTGCCCTTTCTCAGTTTCTGCATTCTCTTTTCCCAGGGGGGCTCACATGGCAGCTGTCGGGAAGAACCCGGGAGGACCAAGGCACCCACTGCCAGCCCCTGGGCCCACACCACATTTCCATCCTGTGACCAAGAGTTAACTTTGCTTGCCTGTGTGTCAGCTACCAGGAGCGTTTGGACTTTCCCTGTTCCACCAGCCCTGTCAGATGGCAAGAGAAGCTCCTCAGCTGCCGACCACGTTTGTCTTCTCCAGCAGGCAGTGGCCTCTGCACTGGTGTCACAGCACTGAGCTGAGATGCTGCTGAAGGTTGTACCCAAAACAGCTGCCAGCTGGGCTAGGAGAAGGTGGGTCCCTTCTTGAAGCCATTTTCTATCTGCTCCCAAGCACTGGCTGTAGGAAATGGTGTTTTCTGTCATGCAGAGGCTTTGTGGTTCTGAAACAGGGCCGGGAGATGCTGAGCCTTCCTGCTGTACCCTGCCTGGGCATCCCCGCTGGAGCCATCACTTGGTGATGGCAAGTGATAATACTATGAACTATAAGGCAAAGTTATAGTTTAAATGAAGCCACATGAAGTGAGCAAATCAAATACAAATGTTTTCAAAAGTGGCATTTCCATCTCGATTAATTTTCTTCATCCTACTTAAAGTTTGGACTGTGAGTGTTTGAGCCACCGAAGAGGGGGCTCCGAGCCAGGTGGAGGAGACCTGGGCCTGGCTGTGCCCCCCACGAGCCACACAAGGGGCTGTCCTGCCTGCGGCTCCGTCCGAGCTTTGGGAGCTGTGGCACTGTGTCACCTGTGCCAGTTTTGAAGGCTCTTCCAGGCAGGATTTGGGCTGGCAGGAGATCTGAGCGCTCTCTCCCGCACCGGGTCACACGGCCCCTGCTGGATGTCACCCTGTCCCGCCTTCCCCCCCTGCCAAGAGCTGCCCAGACGCTCCTCGGCGCCGGCCCACGTTAATTAACCCTAACGAGGCTCCGTGCACGGCCAGCACTTCGGTGATCCGGGAATCTGCAGCTGGATCAGCTGGTCACTGTGACCGCGGTCACCGCCCTCGGGATTCAGAGGAATGTGGGAGCGGGAATCAGCGTCCGTGCAGGGGCATGTCCGGGACCCACATCTGGGACAGCAGAGGCTCAGCCCACGGATCACAGACAGTTTGCTGAGTGATGAAAGAGCAATTATCAACTCAGCTGGAGGCAGAGTTGCTCCTGTTTGATTTTCCAAGGAGAAATATTCCAACCCCTTTCCTCCCCACTGCCAGCTTGTTTCCTTTCAGTGAGAACTGCAGAAGAAATAAAAGAAATGGAGGATTTTTTTAAAAGTTTTATGCTGGTTTGCTGGATTGTCTCCTGCAAGTGGTTAACGGTTCATCTAAAGTCAGAGAAAGGTCTCTGAAGCAATCTTGCAATTTACAACTTTACCAGGTAAGAAACAGTCAGGAAATTAAACAGGAAATTGTGTCTGGAAGGGACAAAAGTTGCGTTGTCAAAACCTGCTTATGAAAGATTTACTTTATTTTAACCAGTAAGGAGCCAAGATCAATAGTCAGAATAGGAAGGAGTTTGTGTGAATTAAATCACACGTGGAAAAAAAACAAACAAAAAAACCCAAACAAAAACCCAGCACTTGGTAAAACAAGAAGCCTTTGTAAAGAGCAGATAGGGGTGAATGGGAGAGAAGTCTTAGCCACTGCAGCAAACAAGAGCTGGAAAGTGCTGAAAGGAGAAGGCCCAGTGTGTACCCCAGGATCAAGTGTCCCTCCAGAAGTCAAACACTGCTCCATGGCCTCTGTTCCCAAATCTCCAGGAGATACTCCACAGCCAGTAGGATTTTCCTAGGGTTTTCCATGAGAAATTTGGCCCAGAGCAAGCCAAAACACCTTGCTGCAAACGTGCAGCAACTTTGGGAATCCCGTGCAAATACTTGCTCCCTGGTAACCCCACAGTCCATTGGGTTTTGGGTTAATTATGGGCTCTAGTTGAGAGATTGGGTGGTCTGCAATTGTTTTTACCATTATACTGCTCATCTTATCAGCAGCTGAGAAACAAGCTCAGCAAGCACTGCGATGTGGGTGTGTCACAGGTGAGGCACTGAAACCCCCTCCTGGCTGACCCAGGCTCTTTCGGCTCCTGTCTGGTGGGGACTGACTTGAGGGGGCTTTTCCTCCAGGATCCTGACCAGTCACTGCCCCAGTTCCCCTGAAACGATCTGTGCTCTGTGACAGCTCTTCAGCTGTGTTTGCTCTGAGCTGTGGTGATCAGTCTCCCGCTGGTAACGGGATCGTAGCGTGCGGGAGCTGTGCCAGGAGGGAGCATCTGCACGGGCTGAGCCAGTGTGGCTTCACAGCCTTCTGCCCTGCTCCTGGGGAAAAGCTCCTGGAGATGAGGCTGGAGGAATTAGAGTCCCGGGAGCACAGCAGAGGCTCACAACAGAGACGGTCCCAGCCGCACGTCATGGCAGTGCTGAGGGAAGTGCTCTGTATGGAAGCACTTGGCAACGGGTTAATAAATGTTTACCATCTCTCCCAGCAGACAGCTGAGCAGTTGTTTGAATTTCCAATGCTTCATGGACAGATTTCTCCGCTGCTCTGGTCCTGGCCATCCCCAATGAGCAGAGTTTGTGGGATGGGGGAATGCTCTGTGCCTGCGGGGTGAGGTGTCCATGGGTGAAACTCTGGCAGCATCCACAACTGAGACAAGTCCTACACACCTCCCTGGGGGTCATGTCCAGGCAGGAGGCACAGGGAGACACCTGCAGCCAGAGCTCACGTCTCCTTGCCCCCTCCAGCCCCGCAGGGAGAGCTGTGGCACTCCCTGGTGTGGTTACAACAGCTGCAGGTGGAACATGCACCACTGCTCCCACAGCTCGGGGAATTTCCCACCGCTGAGGCAGCTCCCTGTGGCCAGCATGGAGGCGTGTCCCTGGGCACAGAGGCTTTTCATGGCCCTGCTCTGGGTTCCTGGGGGAACAGCTGGGCCTTCCCCAGTGTACCTCTGCTCATAACCCTCCCTCAGAGACCCCCCCCCCCAGCCTGTGTCACCTGCTCCAGGTGACCCTGCCTTGGAAGGAGGGTTGGACTGGATGATCTCCAGAGCTCTTTTCCAACCCCAGTGATCCTGGGGTTCTGGCTAAGCTGCAAGGTGTGGGGCAGAGGGCACTGCTTTGCACTTTGGCTCTCAGCTGTGCTGCTATCCCCCCACATTCCAAACAGACATATCAGGGGTGCACCGAGGATTCTCCTGTGACAGCCCCCTCCTCAGGCACTGCAGGACAGGCTGTGTCTGTCACAGGATGGTCTGTGGTTCGCTGGGAGAGGGATTTAAATACCAGCTGTGGGGAGGTGGGGCACAAAACTGGAGCTTCTCCCTCATCCCTTCTCCTCCATGGGTTGCGATGCAGGCCTGTCTGTGGCACGTGGAGCTCTTGGAAGGGCAAGGGATGCCAGGTGTTAACAAAAGCACAGAGTTACAGGGTGAAAAATCAGGAAAAGCACAGATATAAAGACTCTCCAGAGGTTTCCAGCGCTCCTGCAGCCCCACACTGAGCCCTGCAGGCATCCGGGAAGGCTCCAAGGGTGACAGGGCTGGGGCTGCTCTGGGGAAAACAGCAGCTGTGAGCTGGGAGGGCGCTGATCCTGCCGTGAGTCACCCCCGCCCCGCAGGCAGAGCTGTCCTTCCTCGTCCAGAGTCCCGGCATGTGCACGTTTCCAGCGTGGCAGCCCCGTGACTGCTCCACCTGTGCCGTGCCCTGCCCCGCTGCTCCCGCCGCGCCTCCCGGCCTTGGGAACACAATCCCGAGCTGTGCGTGAGCCGCAAGGATGGCGGTCCTGCCTCCGTGTAAAGCCACACTGCAGATGGGCAGAATTATGCCTGTTGTTTTTGATGACAACTGTTGTGTTTTTCTACCAGTTCAGACAAACGTGCCAGTGCCAGGGAAGGCTCCCCACTTCTGTCGCACATCACCCTCAGAGTGCCCTGTATTCCCTGAGCATCCCCCAGCAGCGCTCCCCAACTGGCCCCTGGCTGTGCTCGGCTCCCGATCGCATAGTGGATATAAACATGCACCGAACCATCTTGATGGCCCCTCACACACACGGAGTGGGGCGCGACCTCCCTGCCCCTCACGGGCCCCCTCAGGTGCCCGCAAAATGGCGGCCGGTGCCGCACCGTCCTCCCGCCTGGAACTACAACTCCCGGCAGCCCCCGCGCGCATACCCCCTGGGGGGGGCCTCCGTGCTCGGCAGCCTGCAGAGAAGCCTGATCAAAAAAAAAAAAAAATTTAAAGCTGTCGCGTCGGAGAGCCGTTGCCTAAAATGTCCCTCGGAGCGGAGGCAGTGACAGTTTAAGTGAGCTCCGCGGCCTCGGGTTTGGCCGCCAGCCGCCAGCGATTTCCCTTTAACGGCCCTCCTGACGCGGACACCTCACGGAGGGGGCCCTTGGACAGCCACGGGCACGGCCCAATCGGCGGGGCCGGGAGGCGGGGCCAGCGCTAGGAGCGCTCCGGCCATTGGCTGGCGGCGCGGAGCGGGGTGTGACGCGCGTCCTTCCAGCTCAGCGCTCAAGGGGGGGGAAAAGGGGCGGGGCCGGGAGGGGACAGTAACGGCCGGGCCCGCGCGCGGGGGGGGGGGGACTCGTGCGCAGGCGCCGCCGTTGCCCCGCAGGCAGCGCGTGCCGCCGCTCGCGCCGCGCTCGGGGAGGGGCCGCGCGCCGCCCTCCGGGAGCCGCCGGGCCGGGGCTGAGGGAGGGGGAACCGCCGGGGCTGAGGGAGGATGAGCCGCTGCACGGCCCGCACCGGGAGAGCCGCGACACCATGAGGGAGCCGCCCCGCCGGCCCCTGGCCCTGGGCTCCTGCCTCCTGCTCTGCGCCCTGCTCTGGTGAGTGCCGACCCCTCAACCCCGCCGGGGCCGCACCTCGGGCAGCGCTCCCTTGGGGGGGGGATGCGGGGATGGGGCCCAGAGGGCTCACAGGATTGTGAGGATTGGAAGGGAGCTCTGGAGATCAAGCAGTGCCCCCCCCCCAGTTTCCCTTCTCCCCCCTCCAGGCAGGGCCACCGGGAGCAGGTGACACAGGGACGCGTCCAGGTGGGCTTTGAACGTGTCCGCAGAGGGAGACTCGCCGAGCTCCCCGGGCAGCCTGGGAAGGGAAGGTGTTTGTTTTTGGGCGCACTGGGATGTGCTGCTGTGCTGGCAGCCCGCAGGCAGGTGGTGGCTGTGGGGAGGGCGATCCCCCGTGAGCCGCAATATCACCTGGTGCGGACGAGCGGCGTCAGGTGAGGGCTGAACCCGCACACTGGGGTTCAGAGTTACCTGCGTGTGTTGTTCCCCCTCTGTGTCTTTACTGGAGCCATCCGTGCCTTTCTAATTTTGGCTGAACTCTTGCACTATTCTCTGAGAGGTCATGATGCTTTATTCTTGAAACCCTTTTTTTCTGAGTCTGTCAGGAGTTGTGTTGAATTAAACGCGGTGAACCTTCTTATTTTTACATTGATTACGCCTTTGACAGTGTGTTTCATGGTGATTACCTCAGCTACGTTTTGTTCCAGCATCTCCTGTTTACTTTGTTTTCAAACTTCCTTGAGAGATGATATTTACCAGAACACAAATATTAGGAGATTGTGTTTCTGTGTGGTAACTTCTGGGCCTCTTAAACTTTGGCCCTCTTTGAACTCGGTGAGTCACTGTTTGAGAACTGATAGGCAGCAAACTGCAGATATTGAAAACTGAACCGCCACAGTTGTACTACTTTAGTGGGCTTCCTGGAGGTTGTTCAGATGGTCTGCTTAAAAAAAAAGAAATAATCTCAAAGCTCTGGCTTGTCTCACCATTGATTCCAGTTGGATGAAGAGATGGAACCCAGGCATGTCCCAGTACAGAATGAGTTAAAAATCTGATGCTGACACTTGTGTTACGGGATTTGGACAGTCCTGAAGCAAATTTGGTTCGTGTCATCACATTTTTGTTTTTGGGAAATAAAAGTGAGTCTAAAAAGTGCTCAAACTCAGTTAAAACAAAAATGCTTCTGTCCATGATGGTTTGATGAAGTGAGCTGTGAGGCCCTGAACTCAGACAGCTTTGCTCTTACTCCTTGGACAACTAGGTTTCTTCTCACAGAATGTTCTAGTGGTATAGCAAGGATTCTTATTAGGAAATTATTAGGAAAACAGTTTCTGTTTCATGCTTGGAGTGCCTCGAAGGCTGATAATCTGTTCCTGCCTCCAGGTAATTTGTTAGGGAAGGTGCTCTCAGCTTAATGATCACCAGATGGTCAGGAGTGATTTTTTTTTTTTTCTGGCTGTGTTCTTAGTCTGCTGTTTTAACAGCAATCTTTAGTTTAAGAAGTTCAGGCACCTATTCCATGTTGGTGAGGGAATATCACACTCAGCTACCTTGTTGGAACCATATACCTGTCCTGTAAATCCCTGACAACTTTGTGTTCCTCTTGGGTATGGTTAAGAGACATAAATTTGCATTAGAGAGTTTGAAATCCCCTGTCTGCAGGATGGCATTGTGGCTGTGATCGTGTTGGAAATGGAATTGCAAAGCCTTGGCGTGTCTATTGATTCCTTCATTGTTGCTGGATTGTGATAAGTTGTGATGTGTTTGACTTTTCACTAAAAAGAAAATCAGCACCTTTGTTCACGTTAGGAGTTTAGAAGCTTCAAGTATCAAATGGAGGGCTTTGTGTTATAAATTTTGGCTTTTTTAATTTAGTTGTCTTGAAATGTAATTTTCAAAGGATTTACTGCTACTAGGAAGGAGTAACCTCCTTCCTTACAGGTGAGACTGATGGTCAACAGATGATCAAATTAAAACCAAAAAGGCAGGGGAAAAGAACCAGAAGACAAAACAACTGTTGAAAGAACACTCTTAGGGGCTGCTTGGACTCCCTTATCTTTTTTTTTTTTTTTTCTTTGGGTAGATGTTGCTTCTTTCTTTGAATTCAAGCATAAATTGGGAACTTTTTAATCTTCCATCAAGCATTTTCAAGCGCACCTAAAGAAGTTGGTTCAGTGGGGTAAAGCCAAGAGTGTGTGTGTGTGGGGAAATATTGATTTGACGTGTTTTTTTAACTGGAAGATGCCATCCTGTAAGTTCAAAATGTGGCTGTGCATTTAGGAAGTGTACAAAAAACACAGAAGCTCGAGCACAGGGGTTTGTCAGCTTCAATAAAAGCCTCATGATGCTCTTTGGTTTGGGAGTGCAGGGTCAGAGTTGTCTGTACTGGGGGCTCTCTGATGCTGGAACAGCCACAGCTCTGACAGACCTGAGCCAGCGAAGCTGTTCCAAATTTCAGAAGAGCCTGCATGGCTTTAGGGAAGTACTTTTGATGGAGGTATGGCTTAGGAATGTCGCGCTCTAAAAATAATAGGCATCTGTGCAGATTGGAGCTTTGGCTGTGCCTGACAAATGGCTCCTGTTGTCCTGAATTGATAAAGATTTTCTTAATGCTTTAGTTAATCCCTTTGTGTGGGTGATCATAATGTGAAAAATACGTTTAAAACTTGTAGTGCTTTGTGGTTTGACAATACAGAGAGCTGTGTAGAGAGCTGTAAGTGGAGAAGATTTGGGAGCTTAGGGGAATACCAGTACTATCAGGAGTGAGACCAGCTGTGACAGTTGTTTGAAGAGTAACCTGTATAAATTGTTCTGACCTCAGCTTTTGCTGCACTTGCTGGGTGTTAGCAGTGAGTTTAATAAAGAAATCTTACAGTAATTTGTCTTTCCATCCCGGAAAGTTCATGGCCACATCCTCATCTACTCAGCTTTTATGAGCTCTTATCCTTGGGTTTACAACTGTGAGTAAGTGGAAGATGGGGATAAGTGCATGTGCACTTCAGGATTCTTGAGTTGTTGTTACTCTGTGAGTATCACATCAGTAAAATACGGCTTGTGTCAAAGTGGTTCAGCAGCAAGATGTGCTGGTTTTGGTGGAAAAGCCCTGGCCTGGTAGCTCTGACTCTGGAACCCCTAATGGGTGTACCCTGAAAACTGTGAAGGTCCCACTGGGTCAGTGGCACAGCCAGCAATAAAGCCAAGGTACAAGTACATTGGAACAGGATGGGTCTTGATACTGTTCTTTATTCCCACCTATTAATGTGGAAATTCACGTGAATTTTAATGAGACAATATTTCTAGTTTGGGTTTGCATTTACAATCTTGTCCATTTTTGAAGGTGTGTGTGTTGAAAGCTGTAGTGCCAGAGGAGCTCTGAAAAACAGTATGACAACAGCCCTGGGGTTTATTGTGCTGCTCCTCCTGCTCAGGTGAAAGCTGTGCAAACCACAATAGAGATCCCAGGAGTTGAGGTTTTGCTAATTGAAGATTTACTGGCCTCATTATTGACTTCTGGCTTAAACCTCGAGCTTGCACGTGTTAAGAGCAGAAAGGTGTGAGTGGTAGAGTTGGGGAGCAGAGGCTTGTGTTCCAGGGTGATGTGCCTCTTATAGAAATCCTCTCTTCAGCAGAGTATGTGTGCAGGAAGGTACCCTAATGGTCTGGATTGGGCTGCTGGTGTAACTTGCTTGTGGTGGGGCTCAGAATTGTATATGGGATTCTCCTCTTCTGCACTTAAATCTCCTCAGAAGGCTGATATTCAAATAAACACCATGTGTGTGCATTTTATAACAGGAAGAAATGTAGTGATTTGGGCACTGTTCTTATAATCAAAACTGTTGTTCCAGGCATCTGATTTCAGAGTGGAAAGTATGCTCCTAGGTATGGAGTATCTTGTCTGGAAGTGTCATTGCTCTGTGGTTAATGCTGGGACAAAAGCTGCATTGGAACTCTTGGACTCCTCAAAATGAAATTTGAATCTGCCCAACTTGTATCCTGCTCAAGTTGAAGGTGGTGGATGTGAGCATGGGCTCTGGTGTCTTATGCAAACAAATGCTTGGCTCAATCAATTATTGAATATTTATCTTCTAAAATTACTTGAAAATCAGTGAACTGCTTTCATGCAGTATTTTCTAAAAGATTTGTCCTAGAAACTTCAAGTTTGGTTGTTATGCAAATTGTGCTCTTAAGTGGCCTCTATCCCATCGTGAGGTCACTGTGTTGATCGGTAAGACCCTGTGTGTTCAATGAAATGTGCTTCCCCATAGCGCTTAATTTGCCCTTTTTCTGAAATGTCTTTTTTTAAGCTGTTCTTTTTCACTTTGATGTTCTTATTACTGCAAGGCTTTCACAGAATAGTTTTTAGCTGTTTTGCTTTGCTTGTCTTTAATTGTCATTACTAATCTAGCTTTTGGTAGATTCTGTGTTTCTTTCACTAGGAAGACATACAGTGTCTTTTAAGGTTAATTTAACTCTGGAGATGCTACAGCGCTCTGCCTGGAGAGGGTGTTATTTCTGTGCATTAAAAACTTTGGCCAAGAACAGGGTAACTTAGAACTGTAAATCTAACAAATTTTCTTGTAATTCTACGTGAAAATTCCGAGCTGGTATAACAGAAAGACTCATCCTAAAGCTAGAACTTTTGCTTGGGTGATAAAAATATTTATATGAATGACAAACTGGATTGAAATATTAGTAAAAGGTTCAAGAATTAGCTTAGGTGCTCAAAGGAATGGCAATGCCTTGCCTGGGGTTTGGAATGGCAATCAGGATATTGCCGAAATGTTTTAAATGTAAGAAGCCTATTAAAAATACATTATGAAATGTCTGGGAGTCAGGTGGTAGCAGCTTCACAATGATCTGGGGCAAAATTCATGTTGCTAAACTTAGAGTACCGTTCCCTCCTTGGCACTCTGTCTGTGGTGCACTTACAGCGGGTTTTTAGGGTGGGGAGTTGGTGCAGAGCAGCTGCTGGTTCGGAGCTTGCTGTTGCAGTGCTGTGCCTGTGTAGACAAGCTTATGGATTTAGGCAGTGAGGGAAATCTCCAAAGGTCTAAGTTAGACATTACTACAAGAGCCTTTAAGTTTAATCACTGTGCGTGGCTGTCCTGCTGTTTCCCTGTAGTCTTTGTGGTCGGGATCAGGTTTTATGGTGTTTTTCCACAATGTGTTCTTTTCCCCAAACTCCTGCATTAAAGATCTTAACTGGAGTTTGACAGCACAGCGAGGTTCTCATAGGCTGCAGTCTTCAGGGTCACAGGGGTCTGTTTCCAGGAGTTCCTGTTCCTTTGGGCTCTTCCACGTGGACACCTTTTGGGAGCTGAGGATTTCTGCCCTGCTTTAAGTCCCTGAAATAGGGCACCTGGATCCTCCTTTCAAGAAATGAGAGGGTTGTGTTGCACTTACATTGCAACACGCATTTAAAGTCGGTTGTTGTCTATTACGGGCACTGGATCAAAACAATGTACAAGTAGATGCTGTCAAGGTGCCTGTTATCTCAGCAGCCTTTCCTAGGAGAGGATGAGAGGAATACTGGTAGCACTGCAAGGAAGGAATGAAGTTCATTTCCGTTATTTAGCTTAGGACAACAGTGGACAGTCATGAACAAACAGTATGTTCTCCCTCTGCCTTCTTGGATTTGCTCTCTGGGTTTACCCTGGCTCGAAGCTGACTTTCTTTCCCCCCTCAGGACTTGCTGGTGTGTACCCATATTCTCAGGATCAGATTAGTGTGTGCAGAGACCTGCGTGGCTCAAGGCTGGACTACCCCTTGAGGCAGTAAATCAGTGAAATCTGATGAAGTGTCGGGTGCTTCGGGAACCTCCCTTTGCAGTCTTTGCATGTCAATGCATTTAAAAGGCTGAAAGCCCTATTTTAAACCAGTGGTTGCAATCTCATTGTTTGAAGCTGTGGAATTCAGTGTTGTCAGAAGTATCTTTGTGTTTGGCTCCTCTGAGTAAGTGAAATAACTGTTTGGGGAGCACATTCTTCAGAACGTGTGGGCAAGGTTAAAAGCTGAATTGCAAAATACAATGGCCTGGTGAAGGATTTTCAAAAAAGCTCCAATTTCAGTTGTTTTGGGGTTGTTCTTTTTTAAGCATGTGAATCGAGTTAGTGGTAGGAAATGAGGTGATATCAGTGTCTTGCTGGTAGAATCCTCACTTAGTCTAGGTCTGTAGTTCTAGTTTTCAGTTTTTTTAACTCCCTTAAAGATCCACCAGAACTTTTACAATTATCATAGTAATGTATGCTGCTCTTCTGTGGTGTGTTTTTTGCTTTGTTTTGTTTGGAGTTTTTTACTAGTATTAAGGAAGATTAATGGTTCTTCTTTGCATTTATCAATATGTATTTCCACTTCACACACAGAGATGAGTGTTGTGTCTGGGGAGATTGTGCTACAGCAGTCGGTGCCTGGCAATTAACTGGTTGAAGTCATGTCGCTGTCCTAAAAGCCTGGGCTTCATTTTCCAGGAGATTTACTTTGTTCTGCAGGCCCTTTTAAACACATGTCCCCCTGGCTGAACTGTTCTGAGAGAAAGATTGATTCCATTAGGTTGCTGGGGAAGAGGGTGAGGACTCTTCCCGCTGTTTTTCCTGTGTTGTCAGTGGCTGGAAGGCAGGTTACTGCTGACTGGAGGGTTTGGTTGTGGATCTGCTGAGCTCCTCGTTCTCGCAGAGCATTTTTTCTCTTTGACAGTTCACTAATGATAGTCACAGACCTGTAGGACTTGTTCAAAGCAAAAGGTATTTTCCTGCCTTCCTTGTCCTTTCACAGCTTTTATAATTTTAATTTTTATAATTTTAACCTGACTAATCTGGAGTCAATTACTCTGTTATCAGGAAGGTGACCTTCCACCAACAACCAGGACCCTCTCCCCATTCACAGGCCAGCTCTACCCTGGGTCCAAAACCCACCCTTTTCCTCTGCACAGCCATATCTGACCTGATCCCGTGAGTATTTTGAGTAGAGAATTGTCACATGGCAGGAGTGATGACATCTTCATTCTCCCTCGTAGCTGTTGGGCACTGGCACATCTGCACCTGTTGGTAGTACAGCCTTCTGAGAGGTGCAGAAAACGTCAGGGATCGCCCTGGAGAGAGACTTTTCCCTGTGCCTGCAAGGAGGGCTTGGAATTCATATGCTGGTGATAACTTCCTTTCATTTTCCTTTTGCTTAAATGACTCTGTCTTGCAGGTGTCAAATGTAAACTGTTCTGAGGTGCATCACTCTCCAGTGTCCAGAAATAGGCCTTGTTTGGGGAGAACTTACGAAATTGTTTAGAGGACAGATGTGTTTGAACTGAAGCTGTGTTAGTGTTTTATGAAGTCCTTGGAAAGGAAAGCCTGGGCTGTTTTTCTCTGGGAAGATCAAATTGTGGAAAAGCTCTTCTTGCCTATATATTTTGCTAAATTGTTGGATTTTTTTCACCTGTAACTTGTATGATTAATTCTCCTTACCAGTTGTTTGCTTTCTGCTTGATTATTACGCCTGTCAAAACAGTTATCAATAGCTTCACTATCTCTGATGGCCTTCTGCAGCCTCCTTCACAATTACTTAGGGAGCTGGAGCCAAATTAGAACTGGACGGTCTTTCACACGAAACCTACTCTGCGATTTCCAAACCACCTGCACTGTTGAATTTCAGTGTGTTCCTTTTCAAAAGCTGAACAGCCTCAGCAGAGCAGAGCCAATCCTTACAGCAATGAGTGTACTGAACCATTCAGATAGGGGTGAGCGACATTTCTGCCTCAGTGGGCAACCACACTGTGTGCCTGCCCTGGGAACGGTAAAGATTCCCCCCACCCCTCTGCTGCTTTGTCTGAGCCTGTAGCATTTGCTTTGGGGTTTGTGCATATCCAGCTGAAAAATTCAAGGCACATTAAAGAAAATAGCTTTTAAACTGCAATTAATTGTAGCACTAAGAGTCGTGCTTAAGTTTCTTTGTTCTTTGTGAGATTTAATAGCAGGTGGTACTTTGAGTCATACGTATAAAAATGCATATAAAAATGGAACTGTTGAAAACTTCTGTACCCGTGTAAGTCCCTGACTGTGGGTTATGTGCTTGGAACAATCTCTTCCTTTGAAGATCTACCTTGTACCTGAGACAGTATATCTGGTGACTAATCTCCAGCACAATGTGGGCATTAGGTCTGCTTGTTTCTGAGTCAGCATTAAAATACTGCTCCTGGCTCATGAGAAAGAGAGGGATGCATTGGTGTGTGCAGGCAGAAGCTGCTCTGCTTCCACTGTATGTACACTGCAAGTCCATTAAACTCAAGGGGAATTCTCTCCTCTGTAAATTAACAATTAGATTCTCATGTTTAACCTTCTGCATTTAGAGTAATTCTTGCTTTGGCAAGTTGTTTTTATTATGGGCTATATCCTTTACCAGCCTGTGGCTAAAGAAGCCCATTGAATTAATATGCAGATTGCTGGAAGTCTGAAGAAAAACAAGGTGGTGGCCTTGGTAAGATGATTAATTTGACTTCTCACAGGCTGACTGGTCTCATGTGGCATTGGTGTTCTGTGGATTTGTGTTCTTAATGCTCTGTCAGACCTTGATGGCAGCAGTTGAGTGATGTATCCTGCAAGCTGCATCCTCTGCTGCAGTGGGGCTCAGTGAGTTCCCGGTGCCCTCCCTAGCTTAGAGGGCTTTGGGGAAGATTGAGGCATCATGTTGGAGTCGGGGAGTAGACCAAGAAGAATTTTGGAAGATAAGCAAATCAGACATTAGACACAGATTGTCAGAGTGGCTTAAATCTGAGCTGCCAAACTGCACTCTTCTAAAAGCAGTGTCTGTGCCCTAATACAGCCCAATTTGTTGCACAAAAACTCTGGGTACATTAAGGCAAGAAACGTGTACCTCTGGTGCTGAGTGCTTTTTGTGAGTACAATTACTGAAGTAGTTATTAATGCATTTGTGAAAATATACCTTGTGTTTGAAAATGCTGATTCACAGCCAGTGATACCTTTCCTTTTCTGCACTGAAGGTCTTCCCACTGTTCTGCACAGCTCACCGGAGCTGCCCCTGGAGTGGAAGCAAAATAGGAGCCGAATGTGCGTGCGTGTGTAGTGACAGGGTGGGATGAGCTGCAGCATGTTCTGTGTAATTTCTGATCTTTCTATTGTATTTTTTATGAAGAACCAGGGAGTTATGTCTGGAGGGAGAGATCACAGGTACTGGAGTTAAGAGCATGAGAAAATTTCACCATGAAATGATCAAAACCATTTTTTGGAAATATAAATGACTCAAAGTATTTGCATAACTGATTTTTCCAAGTGAGAGCTAGGTAGTAAGGCCGTGAAAGTCTGGTAACATTTTGTTCCTTCTCTTAAATGTGCACCCTATGCTTAAGGTAAGACAGAGGTTTGATGGAAAACACAATACAAACAAGTAACAACGTGATGGGATGGGAATTTAAGACGTGTGAGAAGCATGAACCTCATTCTCAATGGATATATATGTGAGACATTGTGCCTGCTACAATATCATACCCTTATGTTCAGTTATTTATTTTCCAGTAACTGCAGCTGCTTCTGCCTGACTTGAAGACTTTCATTTAGCACAGAGGAAAACTACTGCCTCAAAGATAAGAGAAATTACTGAGGTGGTCTGGGGCTGAGACAGACCTTGGCACCTTATTTGCCTGTCTCCAGATTAGTGTGTCAGATCCCACAAATTCCTTGTCTGTTGTGTTCTGCTCCCCTAATGATGGGATGCATTTAGTGCCTGGTACCTCTGACAGTCCCTGCTGGTGCAGGTGAAAGAGGAGCAATAGGGTTGTATCTCTACAAGAAAAGTCTGATTTTTGTGATTGCATCCTGGAGAAGCGGTGCTCCCTCTGTGTGTGTATATATGCACAAAACAGTTTTTAAATTTTGTTCTTGGCTGTGGTCTGTTGTTGCACGGGTTCCTCCTTGATGGAGGAGTCTGTGCTGCATAAGCTTCCCGATAAAGCTGATAGAAAGGTGGTAATTCAAATTCTAAGCACTAGAATGGTCCCAGCTGTGCAAGCGAATCATGACCTACTAATGATCTTACTGTTCTGACTAAGGTTGCTGTATCCAGATTTTTCTGTGCTATAGACCCACCTCCTCTGTCCTTTTTTCAGGGTGTTTGTGTGAATTCACCTGGCTGTTATGTGGACAGTATTTCCTGAATGAAAAATGCTTGTCTTTAAAGTGGCAGGTGACTGATGTTCAAGTGTTGTGGAAAACTCCACTGAAAGCTCAGTTTGCACAGTGTTCTTCCTGCTGGACTCTCTTAAAGTCAGCATGAAGACCTTTGGGTGGTTTGCTGTTCAGATGCGGGTTTAGGATGTGAAAGGATCGTGTACTGTAAGCAACAAAAGATGCTGTTGTGGTACAGGTGTATGATGACTGCCTTTCTACAGAAATAAATCCATTTCAGCTGCCCAGCAAAGCTGTTCAGAACTGCAAGTTCAAAACAAATATCTCTGGAGGTGGTAGCTGAAGCCACACCTGGTTTGCCCCTTGTCTGTACATTTTCATTGGTTTTTGCATAGACCTTTAGTGTACTTATTTCCTCTAATTTTCCTAAATGTGCTTGATGATGCTGAGTGTGCGGAATTTTCTCAGGTATGGTCTGTACAGGGAAATAAGGAGCTTTTGGTTTTTTTTTAGTCTGTGGCTTTAGTGTTTGCTTAGCAGTAATCATTGCTGGAAATACCCCATTGCTGTGTGACAAAGGATATGGTTGATTCAATGTTTCTAAAGTGCAGTAACTTAACTAATTTGTGTCAGCTTCCACTTTGTGACACAGTAACACCCCAGTAACTCTTTTTCTGATAATTTTGTGTTTTGGAAGCGCTACATTTGTTGTGGTTCCTGTTGCTAATTTCTTGAGGTGAAGTCCTCCAATGGATTTGAAGAGTATCTATGAAGTGTACATGTGTATTTTTTAGCCACCTTGTGGAAACAGCTGAAAAAAAAAATAAGGGGGACAATGCTGAGGAAAATCTAAAATATCATTTCTTCATTTTAAATCAAGATTTTTTTTTCCCTTTTTTTTGATTGTTTTTACTAGGCTTCCTGTTTGCAATGTCTTTTGTAAAGACAGTGTCTCATCGGCAGTGCAATATGCCTCAGGTGATGCTTGCGCCCTGGCCAACGATGATGAAAATTTCCAGGAAAAGGTATGCTGAATACATCACATTTATTAGTTACTCAGTTTGACTTGATATTGAATTTTAAAGAATGATTCATGCACTTTGATTCACGGGGTTTCTTAGCTAGAATATTTAGTGTATTCAGTCCTTCTGTGAACCAGGATGTTATCTTGCCAAGTTTTTGTTTTCCTTCAGGTTTATGCAGCAATGCAAGTGAACAGTTCGGGGTGGGAGAGAGAAGAAAATAGTAAAGCTAGTTCTGGTGGCTTGGGATTTTTTTTTGGGTGCCAGATGTTAGAAGAAGTGGGCATGAGGGAGAGTGTGTGACTGTAGGAATCAACATCAGAGGTGGTGACCTGGATGAGTGTAGACCATGGTATGCCAGTGACATCTGTGTTGTGTTAAAAACAGTGCAGCAAATGTTTGCTATCTGAAATAGAAGGTTTAAGATCAATTGTTTTAAGTCAGTATTTACCACTTTGTTTTCCTTCTCTTTAATAATAATTAACAAAGCTAAAATGCTTGTGTGAAATGTATAATAAACAAGATCTGATCCCTTTTTTACATTACTCAGCATTGTAGGTTAAATTGAGTGTAATCGTCCCACCCTGATTAAGTCATGACAAGTTTCTGCATATTGCAGTGGTGTGGTGAGTTCCCAGGCTGTTGAGTCACATCAGAAAGTCAGAGTTAGTTCATTTTTTTATTTACATAGGTAAAGAATCATTCCTGGGATAAAAATGGGTAGTATTGATGTATTGGTTTTTATCATTTCCTCCTGCAATCTGTAGTAGTGCTAATCACGGTCCTCGTTCCGAGAAAGCTTTTATGTGCCACATCAAAATGGGAAAATATGTGTTGAGCGTTCTAGTTGATTCGAATGGGGAGCTGCCTGACCATAAAAAAAAACCCTTCAAATATTTTAAGTTTCTTAAGCATTTCAACAACTAGGGTAGCTGTATTTTTTTTTCCAGTTTGTGTAGCCAAATAACATTCAGTTCTATTCTTCTGGCTGCCTCAAAAAGAATTCTACTTTAGTTTAATGGCTGATGTAATAAAACTGGAAAGATCAAGTAAGCTTTGACACTGGGAAGCCACTGGTGTATGCTGTCTACTTTTTTCCAGCATTCTTCCTTTCATTCTATTAATCTGGCCACATTGTTAAGCACATTTCTGAACCTAAACCCGAAGATGTGGAAGCTCATACATTACACTGTTCTTTTTACTCATTAAAGAAAATCTCTTGGGTGCATGAGAAATCTTAAGCATGTGCCTATTACTCCTAATTAGGCTGCTGGAGCTGTCCTGCTCAGGAAGGAGCAGTTCTGCAGCCCTTGATCAGTTTTCCTTAGATCAGTTGTCTCTTGGAGCCACTGATGCTATTTCATCTTAGGGACTTGGCTGGGAGCTAATAATATTTGGGGAAAAATGTTGCTTAGCTGTTGTCTCTAAAATTTTCCCGCTCGGGTTTGTAGCTCCTGCTCTTCTGCTGGATGCCTTAACTCTCTGAAATGAATGTCATGTAAAATTGTGTAGCACAGCAGCCCATTTTGGATCTGACCTCCAGCACTTGCAGTGTTTGGCCACAGGGTTTCAGACAGCCCTTATAAAACTATGGGGATGTGAATCTAAATGTAAATTTCAACCAGATCTCTTGCTGTATTTTAAAGAATTGTTCAAAAATAACTTGTGTATTTTGTAGTTAACTTAAAAACAAAACATATTTGAAGGGCAAGTATAGATTCTTACTAGTTTTAGTCTGGTGGTTTTAAAACATTTTTCCCCTCAACTGTGTATTTTTTTTTCACTGTGTGAATTCACTGCACTTGATTGTGAATTTTTAGTTGTGAAAGAGAAGGTTGCTTTAAAAGGTTACAGCAGACTTGTGCAATTACTCTCGTTCTGCTGACGAGACTGCTGCCTCTGAAATGTGCCACGTGTCACTTTTTAATGGTTGCAAGTCATCTTTGGATTTATCTTTCATTCCTTCTCTTTTGGGCAGCAAGGAGATAGGGAGGGTTTATCAGCGTGGGAAGTCATAGCAGAATGATGAGCTCCCCCAAGCAGACAAACTGAATGCTCTAAGGCAGTGCTAAAATGGTCTTTTCAGTGAAGATTTCACAGAGTTATTTTAACTTGCCGTAGGCTTTGTGCAGGTGAGATTTTAAACATATGTGGGCAGTGGCTCTGAAGATTAACGTAGCTCAACTTCTTGATATTTTAATGATGGAAAAGGTGGTATTACTCAGTCTGTGTCAGAGGTGGCTCCTCTTACTGAGGACAGAAGGCCTGTGTTACTGTGCACTTACAGCTGTTGTACTGCAATATTCCAGGGGGAGGAGGCTGGTCCCAGGCTGGAGCCCGAGCAGGTGGACACAAGTACACGGAGTTCCTCTATGGAAGAGCTGCTCAGTGACTTTACAAAATCTGACCAGGCAAGGCTTTTATTTCATTCACTGTCTCCATACGCTCTTCAAATGCTTCTTGGATTTCAGCCTTTCATTTTGGTTATCTAAAGCTCATAGTAGCTGTCTATCACATTTCTCCTGCACACAGGAATGCTGTTAGACTCATGTTTCCAGTGAGGGAGAAAATGTGTGAGCTAACAGACCTTGCCTTTCCCATGTGCATAAGTAATAGGAGTAATTTAGGTGCTGACTAAACGAAACTTTGAGATAAATTAAATTTAGATGTTATAGTTAAGGATGTCTCTTTATAAATAAGGCATGAAAAACCTTCTCACCGAGGTATTTTTTATAGAGATCAGGCTTGGTGATCATAGCAGTCCATTTTAACTTTGATTCTTCATGGCTTCTGTCAGTTTAATTTCTTATTTTACATTGGGAAAAGGCTTGTGCTTCAGTAGTATCTGCCATTGGTACCATTAAGCCAGTGCTCAGTGTTAAATATTATAAAGCCCACTAAAGATGATTTATTTGATTATATATTTCTGGTTTGTGGATGACAAGACAATACATAGGACATACTTCAGAAAACATAATGCATGGGTTTGATGTGTAATTCTATAATAAAGCATATTATAGAATTCACGTTCAGTTAGATAGCTTGGAGTAATCTAGCAACTGGCAAGAGGCTTTTGTTTAATAATATTTTCTGTTGCTGCAAGAGTTTAATCTGACCTGTTTCAGTGGTTATATGCTCTTTCAGATTTACTAAGCCTTATTTCGAGTGTGCTGTGCAAAGGCTTATGAAAACTGAAGACCTAGAATAAGTAAGACTCAAGACTGCTAGATCATTGGAAGCCATAAGTGATTAATCTCTTATTTCAGTTACAGCATGGAATGGGCCTCCATTTGAGTGATAAAATTGGAAGCCTTCTCCAAAACCTAGTTTAAGATGAAAACAGTAAATTTTATTGTAGTGGAACATGCAGATAGAACTGTTTATTTCAGTTGCTGCAATATTCAAACTGGTTTTCTCCTGACTGTTTCTATAGGATTGCACATCCCTGCCTCAGTTGATATTTTTACATGTTATTGCAGACTAGAGAGGAGTATTGCAACTATCCCAGAGCAGCACAGAATACCACTTAAGGAAGAAAGAAAATTTATTTCTGACAAACCTGAACTACTGAACTTTCAGAACTCCGTGCTAGATGTTATTGTATGAATGCTCTTCCTTGTCAGGTTTTGAAAAATGTGTGTTCACCTGTGATTGTTTTCACAGTCGGCAGAAGTAAGTGAAGCAAGCCAGCCCGAAGCTGTGAGCCCACCCTCAGCAGATGTAAATGAAGCTTCCTCCAGCATAGTTGCAAGCACTGAAAACACTTCCAGTTCACCTACCTCAGAGATACCTCCAGTCTCACAGCCCGAGTAAGCCCTGGACATTTTACTGGTTTTTAACTTTGAAAATATCACTTACTAAAAGGTTTAGTAGGGAGAAAACTGGGCTGTTACATGGGATTGTTCTGCTGGTTTGTGGTGTCAGTGCTAATGGAGTACGTCATCATTTACTCAGTGTGGATAAACAGTTGTGTGCTTGCATAAAGTGACATACTATTGCCATTATCAGTTTCTAAGCTGCTGCTTTGAGAAAAAGCCCATGTGTTTAGATAATCTGGACTATAAAAGCCCTCAGGTCTTTGCCATCAGGATTTCTGCCCTTCACAAATGTGCTTTCAAGTGTGTGACAACAAGCAAGAGGCCTTCAGTTAAGGAGGAACTCTGCAGAATTTTATTTATAGATTTTTGACAAAATAGCAAATTTTCCTATAAATGCAATCAAGACCATTTGTAGTTCTAGTACTCAGCAGGGTATTGCAGAGCTACCTCTGCTGCAGGAAACCTTCTGGAGCTTGTGTGGTTTCCCTCCTGTTGTGGAATGCTGTGCTATCAAATGTGAACTGTAGGAGGAAAATGCTCGTGTGTGTGTACTTCTGAATACTTTCACAGAGTTCTGCTGGGCTTTTTGATGTGTGCTGAGGGAAATACGTTGTTCTGATTGCTGATAAAGATCAAATGTTTTGGTAGATAAAAATTCAAGATGTTAAAAATTAAGTAGATTTGTCTTTGCTGTTTTGAGTTTAAGAGTCCAGTTTTTCTGCTTTACCAAATGGAGTTTCTTTACCATAGAAAAGGTATGGAAGTTTTGTTTGTTGATGGATCTTGCCTAGTCTGCCAGGACTAAAGCTTAAACACATTTTGGTACTTCATCGGTGCCTTTAATTGCAATTCTTCCAAAATTTGCGTTTTTTATAAAGCAAAACTGGAATTTAATTTCAGCCATTTGTTTTTGTAGCTGCTGTTGACTACTGCAGCGATTCCTTTGTGTAACGTGTTATAAATCCTCCTGCTGTCAGGTCGTAGAGACAGGATGTTATTTTCTTTTAAACATTCAGCTTGGTATCTGGTAACTGTTGAAAACTGTCGGAACTGTGGGGGATACCGGAGTGAGGAACTCTGAGGACTTGAACTACGAAATGAATGAAAATGGAAACTTGTTTTGGAGCATCTGATTGATTAGCTAATGCTGGACAGTGTTCTGACACCAGTACCATTTACAGGCAGAATTAGTATAGGAGAGATGCATATTTCAAACTGCACTTAAGCTTTAAATAGTAATGGGTGGTCTCTTATTGTACAGATTAATATTCCAAACAGCTGTAGTCCAACCCCATGTTTAAACAAGACCTTTAAAAAGACACAGTTGCATTTTTTTTTATCTTCAGACAGCATTTTTCCTGTTTTAGATGCTGAGGCCTGTCAGTGGAACAAAGTCCAGCTCCCTCAGGTGTTACTGGTCTAATAATACACAGAACCTCTTAGTCAAAATATTCTGAAAGTAATTTTATTCCAGCCTATTTTTACTTTGTAATGGATCCTTTTTTAGGACAGAACTGTCTGTAGCTTTTCTACTCAGGTCTGATCTGAGGAAAACTTCTTGAAGAATTATCTGAGCTCCTTCTGGCTGCAAGTAAAGCCAGCTGCTGTGCAAAGTGAGCTTGGTAGTGCATTTTAAAAATTCAGGCAAAGCCACTAATAAATCAGGGTATCCAGAGGGGAGAGAACACCACAGCTTCTGGGCTTACCTTCTGCCAGAACTAGTTACTTGATGCCAGTCAGGTACATCCTGAGATCAGGGGATTTTTAAGTTCATACTTGTCACATATTTTATTTAGTTGATAATTATTCATACTCTCACCTATCCACTGAGACTGTGCATGTCAGATGTAGGCATTTTTGGGGTGTTCAGAGAAACACTCCCTGTTTGTAGCTAATGAATTCTTGTATTCATAATGTTTGGTTAGATTTTGCTACATACCAAAAAGTCTTGAATGTCTCTGAGGTTTTTGTGTTATACTGTGGCAACTTTATCATATGAAAGGAACTAAAACTGTCTCCCTGGGTTGGTTGCAGCTGCTTCTGTTGATAATTGTAGCAGCCAGAGAACCAGAAAGATCCCCTTTTAAGTCGCTGACGTGCTATTTGTGTTTTGGCAGCTCTGTGATGATATTGGATTAACCTACTTTGCTGCTGACATTAAAGCAAGCTTATGTTGAATTTTAGAGGGCAGAATAAAACTTTGGCTTAGATCTGGCTCTAGCCTAGACCAATGTGAAAGTCATTCCTGTACTGGAGAAGAGAGGACAGTCAGAACTGAAAGTTAATTAGTTGTCCATCTTCTTTCCACCCGTTCTGTCATTCCCAAAGAGCAAATGGGGAGACTTTCTTTTCAGTTTTTGCCTCTGGAGTTGTCTGATGTGGTGTGTTCAGCCTTTCTGGGAGGGAGGAGGTAAAGCAGTGGGCACATCAGCTTGTTTGGGCTGTTGGTACAGCTTGGATGATGGTCTGCTGGGTTCCCTGACTCTTATTACACTAGTGGGAAAAAATAAATAAACCTTGCGGAAAGGAAGCCTGCCTGGCTCTACTGTATATTGTTACAGCACCCCTTTTCTCCTCTGGTTTTAGCCAAGTTCTGTTCTGACTTCCACCCATTGACTTGGGAACATTAGGAGCTTTTAGTGAGGGAACTCAATCTCGTGTTTCTTTCCTTTGTTGAAAGGGGAAAGAACATTGCTGGCAGCCAGATAACTATGAACCTGTTGTTAGTTTGTAATGATGATGGGAAGAATTATCCGTTGCGGTGTTTGGTAAAATGTGAGATAAGAAGCTAGTTTTGAGTTCCTTTCGGGGACAAACAAGCTAAAATGGAAATTCTGTTCTTGCATGGGTACAGCTGAGAATGCATTTCCTTACGTACAGCACACTTCATCCATTTCTCAATTATTTCTGAGACTGTTGCTTTATTAAAACTTTGTAATATCTTTAGTTATGTGGTTGATTGTCAGGGTTACTTATGTCATCAGAAGGCTAAAAGGCATGTTATTTCTTTCCCTTCAGTGCAATAGAGAATTCCCGTGCTGATCCCCCTGTAGTCAGCTCTAGTGAAGCTGAGCAGTCAGAACCTGACTGTGATATTGGTGGGACACTTGAGGCTGACCCTCAGAGTGAGCCTTCCTCTTTTGTCAGTCCACCAGAGAGGTGAGTATCCAAGCAGGCTGGGAGTCTGAATAGTTTAAAGGGAGCTGTTCTTTTCTGTCCTGGCCTTGCAGCAAACATGTGCACGTGCTTGCTTATCTACATATTTGTGTGTTTGTGTGTTTGTTATTGCATATGACTGACGATTTTATGGGTCCTTAATACTCTTTCAACTTTCAGCCTTGCAGGTCAACATATAGAGAATATATCATCTTCACATGGCAAGGGAAAGAAGACAAAATCTGAATTTGAGTCGAAAGTTTCAGTAGCTGAAAAGGGGGCAGAGGAGCAAAAATCTGCTCTGAATGCCTCGGAGAACTTAAAAAGGGAGGTAAGCAGTGCTGGTTTTAACTCAGAACACACAGGAGCCTGGTGCCCTCTGCTAAGCTATCAGCACTGATAAAGATGGGCGATAGCCATCACTTTTCTGATTGCCACTGTATAAAACAGAGAATAAAAGGCAGCAAGGCTGATCTGCTGGCACTCAGTTTTTCTGAGTCTTTTCAAATCCAATACTTGGGGAAATTAAAGTAAAACTATCTGGAGGAGAATCCAGAAGAACTGTTCTTTATGTAAAGATAGTTAAACTGGAACTTCTAACAGGACACTGTGGATGCAGAAATTTTTTTTATGGGCTGAAAACAAAACAGAGGAGAGTTACATGGTCCAAGTGAGCTTGTAGAAGAGAAGCCTGAGGGTTGAATCTTGACTGAGTCAGGAAGTTCCTGGCTAGCAAGCAGATGGCTAGAGGCAAAGATGACAGTTGGAGGAAATACAGAATGTTTGGTGTGTTTTTATTCTGTCCCAGGAATCTTACTTGGCCCCTGTTAAAGTGGGATATTTGGCCAGACAGGTCTTTTATACTCAACTGTATGACTTTTTTATGCTCTTACTGTGAGGCACTTTCTAAAGCTTATGTTTTTTAAATAGCTAAAGAACGACCAAGGCCATGGCTTTTTGCTATTTTAGGATCACATTTAAACTGCCACTAATATCTTGGGAACTAACTTTAAAACATTTTCTACAAAGTGACCTCTACACTTGAAATGTTGAGCCAGAGCTTTTTGTGAGTCTGGTGGTGAGCTGAAAATGTGTTTGTACAGAGAAGTTGACATTGAGTTTAACAGGGTTGCTGCTTTGTTAGGCAAGTCCAAAATATTATTTCTTTGATTAAACATTAAAGAAACCATTTTGAAATATCTCATTCTGCTGTTCTTGAAATGTTCAGAAATTCTGGGGGACCTCTGGAATTCTGTCATGACCAAAATCTGTGGCTGAAGATTTTTGCTCCAGGGAAACCTTTCTTTATTGGGGGGGAAGGAAAAGCAAAAATTTTGAAGATAAAGCAGGTGTTTGAGACAGAATGCTTACATTTGACTTACAATGTATTACTTTAACCACAAAAATTACCATCATCTTGGTGAAAGAATCTGTAATTCTGGGAGGAAATCATCACGTCTTTTTTCTGGCTTGTAAACTTGCTTACCTTGGCACTGAGTTGTTAACACGGGTGCAAGTGATGTGTCTGCTCTTGACTTGCTGAGAGCATGCTTTGTTCATTGCAGTTCAGTTTTGTTTTCATTGTTGGGACTGAAAAATATTCACAATCGGTGGCTCTTTCTTTTGTAGAAAGACTTTAAGAAAACAGGAGAAATCGACCCCACGTCAGTAATAACTCCAAAGGACCCTGGAGACATTCCAACCTTTGATGAATGGAAGAAGAAAGTCATGGAAGTGGAGAAAGAAAAGAGTAAGTTGAGGATTCATTGGTTTGGTCTAAACAGAGACCACTTTCATCTCATACTAGATTTGAATAGGGAAACTGTCTCAGTTTGGAATGCAGCCTGGAACTTCATTTTTCTGCTGGAACTACATAATTAATGGCCTTCATTATGTAAAAGCAGTGAGCAGAAGCTCGCTGACAGTGAAAATACTGTTTGTTTGTGTGGCTTGTTATAGCAGCAATATTTTCTTGTCCCTAGGTCAGTCAATGCACCCCTCTGCTGTTGGTGGGCAGCATGCCACTAAAAAGGTCCAGAAAAATAGGAATAACTACGCCTCTGTGGAGTGTGGTGCCAAAATCTTGGCAGCCAACCCAGAGGCAAAGGTAAGTGTTTACCAATTATCAGTGTGCATTATTTTAATGTAGTGTTATGCAGGAAGTCCTACAAAGCACACCTAAAACTGAACAATGATTTGTGAAGTGATCTTTTATTCCTGTGTTTGTGTTTATTGGGATTTTGAGTTATAAAAATGGGACATAGTGCTCTATGCCTTTTTTTTTAAGAGGGAATATTATAGAGGACTTGATGTTTTTTTTAATGGAATTCAGAAGGAGGAGCAGAGTCTACTTATTACAGAATGAACAGCTGAGCCAAGTTGTATAAAACATCTCACCTTAGTCAATCTGTGATGGCTCCACAGTGTCCTGTGTATTATCCTACTCATAATGTTATGAAACTTAGTCTGCATACCTAATATCAGACTTATTCTTGGGAAGCAGGAAGAAATCCTTGATGCTGTGTTGGTATCTACCATGCAATTAAAAATACTAATCCCCTTCTTTCTACAGAGCACTTCAGCTATTTTGATGGAAAACATGGACCTTTACATGCTCAATCCTTGCAGTACTAAAATCTGGTAGGTTACTGAGGCTTGCTCGTATCATTACAGTTTTCCATTGTGACGGGAATGTGTTTATCCTGTGGGACTGACTTGACCTTGGTGTGTTGCTGCTTGAAATGGATGTGTAAGGAACTTTAATTAACACAGGGTGCTCTATTGTGTCTCCCATAGAAATCTAGCTGTGAAGAGTAATATTAAGGTGGATATTCAGGAAAATACCACTAGTGATTCTGAAGGGAGCAACAAGTGTTACCTTCTTACTTTACAGCATTTCTGTGATTTTGCAGCAGGAGTGGGGTAAAGGGCTGAAGATTGTAACTGTGGAAGGAAAAGTCTTTATTTTTTTTTAAATATTTCCTTTTTGTCTTTAAGGTTTGTTGTTGAGCTCTGTGAACCAGTCCAAGTAAAGCAGTTTGACATTGCAAATCATGAATTATTCTCTTCCACTCCCAAAGACTTTCTGGTGTCAATTAGTGACAGGTATGTTATTGAAATTTACCCTTCTGAATGAAAAATGAAACAATTATTAGATAAGGGCTTCAGAGAACATGGTCTGTGTACGCCTGTTATTATAAAGTTACGTGGATTTTCTTTGTGTGTATGTATTTTATCGATTTAGCATTTTTTTTTCCTTTACCACCTTAAAAAATTAAAAGGAAAATCCTTTTGACAAGCAGCAATAAAGGAGCAGAATTTCTGCAGCATTTAAGCAGTGGGTAGCCGATTATAAAATGAACATTCCTTAACAGAATGCTGCTGACATTGTGGGCTGCCTCCTCTCCTGTCATTCAGACCATTTTCATGTGGTTTAAGGTGTCTTCAGTGAACTCTCTCAAAAAATCTCCAAATTATTTAAAAAGAAAAAAAAATAGTGCACCACTGAGGAGTTGAAAGGGGTTAAAAAAATCCTACAAGTTGGCCAAATGGCTGTTTAAAGGGTGGCTTTATGATGTTTTAGGCAGTGTTGTGCAGTACTGCTTTCTGGGGTTGAGCAGGTAATTCTGGGCTGTGAAGGAGCAGACACTGACACAGCGCATCAGAAAAAACTCAGTTTCTTTTTTAGGTGCTCAAAGCTTGTAGATCTGGACTTTCAGCATTTGGTCTGTTGAGCTCTGCTTTGCTCACAGTTTTTTACTGCTTGCTTACAACAGTATTTACAACCTGTCACATGTTGTGTTCTTCACTGTCCCTTTGAGGGGGCTTTGTTTTCAGTTCCAGATACTTTATTGTAGACTGGCTGAATTTCAGTAATTGGATCAAGTCGAGGGTTTTGTCCTTCAAGGGCTTGCACACTGCTTAAAGTATGTGAAGAGATGCTGCTGAGTTTTTGTGTTGGGACTACTTCATCTTCTCTTCTTTCCATAAAAAGCACATTGCTGTTACTGTGCAGCTGGAAAGAAAAAACTATTCCTTCTCTGGGAAGCCTCAGCAAATGTCTGTAAATGCTGTGTTCTTGCATTTCATTAACTGACTCCATTGATTCCTTTCTAGGTATCCAACAAACAAATGGATTAAATTAGGTACTTTCCATGCCAGAGACGAGAGAAATGTGCAAAGCTTTCCTCTGGATGAACAGATGTATGCAAAATATGTTAAGGTAACTTAACACTGCAAGAGCATCCGTGCTTGTCAGGGATGGAGGGGTTTGCTGGGCTCACCCTGTGTAACAGCACCCAGAGAAATGTGTTATCCAAGCCTGCCTTGCCGTTCATTGCCCCAGGTTCATTGGTGGCCCCAGTGCATGGGCCATGTGCAGTCACAGGGCTCTGACACTGAGAGGCTCTTGGGAGGCACTTCTTGCTTGGTGTCCAAGTGCACACTTACCTGATACCTGAATTAAGAAAAATCCAGACAATGTTCTGTTCTATTTGACTTAACCAATTGTCCCCTGAATGTAAGATTAGAAGAATCTCGACCTGTTTTGTCTGTTGGCTGTACCTGCTCTATACACAGATATATGTCCTGTCTCACTCCCTGGAGCACAGATCACAATATGTGTCTCTATTGGTATCTTTGTACTGGATTCTGCTGTACAATTTTAAGTGAACCTGAAAGACTAAATGTTTGAATCTTAGTTCTCATCAATAGATTCAGACTGCAGTTTTGCAGTTGCTCGATGATAATTCTGACTCAGGCAAATCATTAAGTTCACTGCTACTGGAGCATTGTCATGATATCTCCACCTTCAGAATAGCTTGCATTTATTCAGGGGACTTAAAGAGAATAAAACTCCATAAATAATTAATGTGGTACTTGAACAGGGATGTGAAAACATAGGGATGTAGTGGAGGTTTAAATTCAAATAAAATACAGACCTTTTAGGTCCTCTCTAGCGATGTGTTTATCTGCCAATTATGGTGCTGCTAAAAAAAAAAATATTTGGTTGTGCTACTAAATTACACTTTGTGCTTTCATGAAGAAGCAGCTATGAATGATAGCTGTTTAACTTCTCTACCCAGAAGTTCTGCATGAGTCACAGAATAAAGATTTCATTTATTTTTAATTCTGTTTTCTGGCTGAATTAATGCCTCAAGGTAGCTGGAATCTTGCTTGTCACTGAAGTTGCAGAATTCCAGTAGATGCTTCAGCACTTAATCCCTTGGTGGATGCAGTGCTCTGCCTTGAATAAAACAGCATGGTAAAATGTTCAAGTCCTGAGTGTCTAGTCTGCAGAAGAATAGTCCAAAGATTTTTTTTAAAAAGTTTAATTTTTTGACGTGGCCTACTGAGCTTTTATAAGAAACAATGGAAATTTTTTTTGTAAGAATGCTTTTATGGGAATAGTTGATCTCACTTGTAGATTATTACAGTCCTTCAGTGGTAGTGTCTGCATAGTAATTTCATAAATGTATTCTACATTTGCAAATTAATTCAGAGTAAATAAATACCAGCGTGTAGTCAAGGTGGCACTGGAAATACACAGACATCTGAAGCTTCCAAGTCTGTCACCAGAAGCTCTGTTGTTTCTCCAGTCGTGCTTCTGTAAACTGAAGCACATTATACTGAACTTGAAGCAGCAGCAGGACACAAATGCATGCTGTGTGGGGTTATTTTTCCTTTTGAGTCACTTTCTGTAGTCTGTGCTCTTTAAGGGAAAATAAAAATACACTTAAAACATTTAACACACTTCAATATTCTGTCTTCAATCATGCTGCCCTGAGAAATTGAATAACTGAAGTTAAACTTATAACTTAATAAAACGCTCGTTGCATGTAGTCCTCGAATCTGCAAGGTACAAGGGCTAAAAAAAAAAAATCTTGCTACCCAAGGCAGATGTAGTATTGCAACTTAATCCTCCACAGCTTGTCATCTTAGGCATTTATAGTACTGAATTAAACCCAGCCAAACTCTGTAGTTGCCTGTGGCATGTGTATTCAGCCTTTGTACTGACATCTTTTTTTTTTTTTTTTTTTCTCCTTTCCCTTCTCTCGCTTCAGATGTTCATCAAGTACATAAAGGTTAGCAACCTCTTCTTGTGGAATGGTGAATGCTTGGGGCTTGGGGTGCTCTCTGCTGCGACTCAGCACTTTAATGCATGGCAAGAATAAATCTCTTGGTCTTTTCTGCTGTGGGCAATCTGCAAATCCCTTGAGTAAAAAAGACTTGGAATTTCAAGGTTGAATGTGTATGTTAATGAAGTCTTGACTCTGCGGGCCTTTGGAGTTTTATTTTAAATACCTCTTGTTCTTTAGGTGGAGTTGATATCGCATTTTGGATCGGAACATTTTTGTCCTTTAAGTCTCATAAGGTAATATTTTTTGTTTTGCTTTGTCTTTGAGCAACGAATTCTAGTTTTCAATTAAAGTTATTTGCAAGTATTGTGAATTGAAGTAGTTGCTTAGCGTGCCTGCTGTGTAGAGTCCTTCATGTCTGTTAAAAGAAGCTTTGAATCTTTTGATTTGGTTCTCCAGTATTCAAGTTTATATTTGTAGGGGGGAGTGTGAGGGAACAGGAGCAGGTTTAGAGAAGGACATGAGCATTCGAAGCTGACCAAGCAAAATAAGGGAGCAAGTGGGGAACTAAAAAGAGCAGATGCGGTGAGTGCTTTTGGAAAGCTGCTGTGGTTTTTGCACCCCAGGTGCCAAATATCCAAGTAGAAACACCTGTGTGTTTGTAGATCAGAGGACCATCAGCCTCTGAACTGCTCCTGAAAAAACAGGTCTTGAACTTGGGAACTCTGCAGTGGTAGAAGTCAAACCATATTGTCAGTTGCCAAGACTGCTTTAAGTAAAAGACTCTGGAATTAACAGAATGAAAAACAGGGTCTTGTTTTGGATCAGCATTTAGAAGTCTGCAGTAGATTTTGTGGATACAACTTTGAGAAAATAAACATACCTCCTGTT
>NW_020955667.1:0-4663 GCF_003031625.1 Empidonax traillii | reverse complement strand
GAACTTGGGAACTCTGCAGTGGTAGAAGTCAAACCATATTGTCAGTTGCCAAGACTGCTTTAAGTAAAAGACTCTGGAATTAACAGAATGAAAAACAGGGTCTTGTTTTGGATCAGCATTTAGAAGTCTGCAGTAGATTTTGTGGATACAACTTTGAGAAAATAAACATACCTCCTGTTTGATCTTGGTTGACTGAATGCAACTCCTGTGTTTCTAATTAATTTGCTACATAAAAGTGCTTATCAATTAGGTAACACAATTACATAACTAACAGGCTAATATTAGGTTTACTTTTAAAACTTTGTTCCTAGGGTATTTGGTACGAGCATGGTTGAAGAGTATGAAGAAATAGCTGATTCTCAGTATCAGTCTGAACGGCAAGAACTCTTTGATGAAGATTATGGTAAACAAATATCTTGTGCATTTTTTTTAGCCATTCACACATCTCCTGTGCTAGTCTGGTGGCTCGTTGTTTCCTGGTTACGATAAAAGATTTGACTGTTAAATTTACTGAGTGTTTAAATGTAACTATGTGGGAGGTTGCCTTAAAATGCTGTAATAAGTCTCTGTTCCACTTGGCAGAATAGACAAAAATTTCTTCATGTGCTGACAGTAGTCAGGGATTACAAAGATAATCAAAACAGCTCACACAAAACAGATTTATATTTAGTGCCCATAGCCCATTTCCTGTCATTGTTTTTACAATCAATGCTCCAAGCAATTGGGAAGGAGCTTATTTTGGCTGCAGACTTGGTGTTTTAAATGAAAAATGTTAATTTTGATAGTCACAAGTGTTCTTCTTTATGCATAGATTATCTATTGGATTACAACACAGGCGAAGAAAAATCTTCAAAAAATCTTCTTGGTTCTGCAACAAGTGAGTATGATTTATTAGAAAAACTATTGCTGTGCTAAAACAAGGGGAGTTAATTCAAAGTAGAATGACATTTTGTCATGCAACATCTACAAAGTGCATGTTCTTCTGCCGAAACAATGTATTGGGATTCCTGTTTAGTTTCATAGGAATAGATGACAATTTCAGGTTGGGATATCAATCTTAAAAAGTGTTCTAAAAATAGAACTTTCCATTTCTAAGGGTGTCTATTTTGTGAAAACTTGTTCTGTACTTAAGGATCCTGAGCACTTCTGATAATGGGAATGTTGCACAGGGGTATAAGTAGCCAGTACTAAAGTGCTGTAGAACCTTAACTATTTGGAACTTGGAAATCTGTTTAATGTGCTTTATTTATATGAGACAGTATAAAGATTCACTTTGTGTACAGCTTGAAAGGGAGGAATGGAGAATACTGTTTCTGAGAAGGCTTTATGTACATATTGTAACTTATGTTCTCCATTAGGGTTTTGGTTTTGTTTGTTTTTTTTTTTCTTTGAGAGAACTTAATGGTTCTTGACTGTCTCTTCTCACTTTTCCCATTGGAAAACCTGCAGTGTAGGGTTTTTTTGTTAAGAATAGGTGAATATTCAGTTTTAATTGCATTCTTAACTGCTGAATTATTCAGGCTGGTATCAGCTCCACACAACTTTTTTCTAAGGAACTCTTGCACTGTTCTGCTCTTCTTTCTCAGTTAATGAAGATTTGTTCCTGTACTGTAGATTTGCACTCAGTTAATGCTGTCTGGGCTCAGGCTTTCCTTTCATCCCATAATGGATCAGAGCTACAGAACTCTCTGGTGCCATTTCCTAGAAAATGGTTGTCTCCTGAGAATAAAAAGGTCATGGCTAGGAGTATTCACAGCTTAGAACAGTTTTCAAAAGGGGAATAGATAGTGCAAAAGGCAGATTCTTTCCAAGTGTTAGTGTCTCACAGATGAGAGAAAGCAATAAATTCTTCCCTCACACTGCTTATCTCTTCTCTGAGGCTTTCAAATGTTCTACTTTCAGGCTGTGCTGATGATGCATATTCACATGATCTGTCTGTAAGGGCAGTGTTGCAAGTTCATGTTCACTGTCTAAAAAATGCAGTGACTTTTCTGTTAGTTTTTTTAGAGTACTACAGCTAAGATGAAAAGGTTTGAAACCTCTGTTGCTGAGTGTGCTCAACTGTCTTCCCAAAGCACTGACACATTGCAGTGACCATTATTTAGTGGATCTTGTTGAGACCTTTCCTCTGGCAGGGTAGTCAGGGTTCCTCTTTTGGAAGGAGTAGAGTCTGTGGGGGTTTTTTTTGTGTTGGTTTTCTTATATGTACATGCTTGGACAAAAGTGATAGACTTCCATTTTGCATCATTTGTCTCAAACAAGCAGTGAGGAAGAGGGTCATCTGAGGGGGAGATTCAGGGATTCCCAGATATTTAATCTCATAAGAAATATTCTGCAGAGTCTTCCACTAGTCTTGACATTTCTTGACTCACTTTGGTTCTATTATGAGAAATGAGCCAGACTGTCTTTATTAGAGCTTTTCCATTTGAGTGTTCAAGCTTTAGATTTCTGGCTTAGAACCTTCCTCAGAGGTTCACATACTCAAGTTGCCAGCAAATGTTTCAGTGGACTGATGATCAGCAAGTACTCCTTGCTGGTGTTAGAAGGTCCAGCTGGTGAAGGTTAGGTTATTAACTTACCCTTTAAAAGGATCAGCTGCATTCAACATAATAGAATGACCAGGCTTTTTTAATGTCTTTATACTGTGATTCCTTTCAAGCAAGTATTGCAGAATAGCAGATTGCTCAGTGCAGCTAATTTCTGAGTGTGTCCTTGTTGAGTAGCTGTTGTCTCCTTTAGATGCCATCCTCAGTATGGTGAACATTGCTGCTAATATGCTCGGAGCCAAAACTGAAGAGTCAACTGAAGCAGAAGGTATTTTATTGATGGTTTTCTTTAATGAAAAACATTCTGTAAAATTTTAATTTCTCCTTGTTGTCTTGTTTAATGTTACTGTGAAGAGTTGGATGATCTATGTTTAAGTGACTTTTTCCACCTTTTATGGCACAGCTGATTAGTGTCATGGAATTCATATCCTACTTAATGCGAAAAGTGGAACAAAGATGCCAAATTTGCTGAGAAAGGAACTGATACAAAGATAACACATAGGCCTGTTCAGTGCTGTTCAGAGACCTTTACTCTGTTACCCAGTTTAAGTCTAATTTCCTGCTGCTGGAAGTATTCTGAGACTGTCCACAACATCATATTTATAAACTGACAGCACTTTCATTCAAATAACTTGGAATGACATCTGCAATGAATTTGATCGGGCAGTTAATAATCAAAGAAAACCCCAGCAACAAACCTAAGCTTCAAATTCTTTGGAAACAAAGACAGTCTTTGAATTTTAATGTTCACATTTACCTCCTTCCTGCAGCAGGGAACAAGAGCGTGTCTGAAAATGTCACTGCCACTCCTGCAACTTCAACAGCTGCACCGAGACTGCCGGAACCAACGCCTGTTCCTTCACCAGAGTAAGTGGTTGGTGCTGGGGTTTCTGTAATGTGTTCCTAGCAGAGACTGACATGCACCAGTCTGGAATCCTGGCTACCAGAATGCTAAGGTGTGACATACAGACATAAACAAGTGAAAAGGCAGGTATTTGGTGAAATCTGTAGTGTGGTATTGTTACTAACCAGGGGAATTTATTGGTTTAGTTATGGTTTGTATATGTATTTCCGTAACAAAACGTTATGACGTGTTTTATTTTGGCACAGAACTGACTTAATATTGGTCTAGATTTTGTGGTTGTCTCCTGTGAGGGAGACTAATTAGGCATTAAATTGTATTGCTTAAACTTCAACTAAATTATACTGGCAAAAATTCATGTTGAGACGCGTATATTTTTACTAGACTATCCTTAGTGAAAATTCATATGCAAATACACAGAATTAGGTTGGAAAGAGGAGTTGTATATAGATTCTGGGGCGCTTTTTTCCACTCGATTACAATTGGTGAGAATTGATTTGGCTACTTAGAGCCAAGACTCTACCTCTTAAGTGTTAAGATGTGAGTTGTGCTGTGTTCTGAGGTTTTATGGTTTTCGAGTACTCTGTTGTTGAGAGACTGAGGAAGTTCAGTGGGAAGGCTGAGTTTCCTGCATTTGCATTTGAACATTGCAGCAGCAGAGTAAGATGTTTGCTGTGGAAGAGTTCAGTGATATTTGAAATGGTGACTTTTTTCAGGGGTGAGGGAAGGGGCAATATCTGACTGAGAAGGCTTCTGTTTCAGAAGCAAGAGTTGAAATAATTTGTTTGCAAATTGAGACTGAAGAACATCAGAGAAAATACTACTTTAGAGGATTTCTCACTGTCTCCAAATTGGCCTTTGGTCACCAGACTGAGCTTTGCTGATTTTTCTGAAAGATCCTACTTTTGCAATCTTCCAGAGCAGACATGTGAAACTGTTGAGTTAACATCCTGTCTTTAACTCTTTTGTTGTAGACTTGTTACTACAGATATTCCACAGATAGATAAAGAGCAAGTGGTGGTGGATTTGACTAAAGAAAGTCCTATTGTTCAGCTCGTACAAGAGTATGAAGAAGATACAAGCCAGTCCACAGTAACCTTGCTGTCCAGTGATGATCAGGAAGAAGAATCATCGACCTGGTTTGAGCTGGAGACAGAGCAGTACTGCTGTGACATGGCAGCAGTGTGCTGCATTTCCACCTTTTCGGAATACCTGTTCAAGTGGTGCTCGGTGGCAGCGGCCCTGCACCGGCAGC
>NW_020955666.1:722848-728705 GCF_003031625.1 Empidonax traillii | reverse complement strand
AGGTGTCAAAATAAAGTGATAACAGCAGTCTAATTCCAGGGGGTCTGTGTACCTGAAATGCAAATCTCTCTCCATTTGAGTAATTAAGCTATGAAATTTAGAGTGCTCAAGGTTTTGATGTTTTGAAGTAATTAGCAATTTGGAGAAAGATACTGTTTTCTGCAAGTACCAACAGCTGATTTGTAATAAAATCAATGTAGTTGCTTTTCTGTTATTAAAGAACTTGTATTATTCATTATTTCCCAGTGTTTTCCTTGCTGCCAGCATTTGTAAAAATGGTTGTATAGCCCAATGCACTGAAAAGATGAGCACAAATTCTTCAAGTCATTAATTACCATTTACATGAATGTAGCATGTAGGAATTGGTCGTTATCATGCAACAGAGCCCTATCATGCAGGTAGCTGTACAAAACAAAACAAAATTTTTACAAGTTTGATAGCAGGCAATACTGAAATATGAACAAAGCAAATATTCAGTAAAGAATTTTAAACATTAAATCCTCTATTTGTGTTCTTATGGGACTGTGTTAAAATGCTGCCTGTTTAGAATCACGTGAAGACATGCATACACTCATTGACAACTACATAGTTTAGAAGTTGTTGTACATTGTGTTTCTGGGGTCATGCACAAAGCACTTTGGGGTAACACACTGGTTTCCTTCACTGGACATTAAAGTGGTAGGCAGGGTCTGCTGAATACTAGGCACAGAGAAAGGAGGCAGAGGTGGTGGGTCTTGAATGAGGGTGTGTCCAGGTTTGGGGGCATCATAGCTTGTAATGAACAAGATGTAGGAGAGGATTAATCTAGCTGCAGGATTGTGTTCCTTGTTGGGAACCTTGCGTTTAAATGCTTTGCATTAAAAATATGCCTTTGTCCAGATCAAGTGATCTCTCTGTTGTGTTTTGTCAGGTGCCTCTGGCAATGATGAGCATCTGTGAGCAGCCGCATGTACCATCCGTACAGCTCCAAGGTATGTTCCAGCACTGGTCTTCGAAAGATGTTTCTTCATACCAGCTGGACTGGTGTGATTAATGTTCATGTGGGGTTATGGGAACTGCCACACTTTCATCTGGAGATCTCCTACTCTCCTACTTTCCAGCTCATCTGGAAAGCTAACTGGCCTGAGAACATACATTCCTTACTTGTACTTTCATTTACTTAAATTATATGTTGCATGAGAAAGTAGAAATAATTTATTGAAGGGGTTGTATCTTTTTATTATTCTGATTATTTTATGAACAGCTTCTAGCAATCACGAGGTGTTAGCAGTCTGCAGGGGTAATGAGAGCAATACCAAGTTCAGTCCAGCTCTTGCAAAGGCAGCATGTCAGCCATCCATGCCTGGGCTTTGTCTGGTCTTAAAATCCTGCAAAAACAGACCTTCCACATCTTCTCTGGGGGACCAGTCTGGTATTTTGCTACCGTTTCATGACATAAACCGAGGTTAGTAAGCTTATGTAAATGCTAAACTTTTAACGGAACAAAAATCAAACTATTGTAACCACCAGAGGGTGGTTGGGCACTGCAACAGGCTTCCCTGGGGAGTGGTCTCATCACTGAGTTCAAGAAGCATTTGGACAATGCTCCCAGGTACATAGTGTGATTCTTTGAGGGGTCCCGTGCAGGGCCAGGAGTTGGATTTTGATGACCTTTGTACGTCCCTTCCAACTTGGGATATTCTCTGATTCTATGAAAATATTTTATCAGTATATGAAATTATAAACCAATTTGAAAAGAGGTTTAAAAGTATTCTGAGCTGTTTACCAGGTGTTTAGGCTTTGTTGTGATTGACCAGTCATATTTCACTGGCCCAAATCCCTATTTAAAGATTCACCTTTCAGTATGACCCACAGCAGCACCAACAGTCAAATTAATTAACTTACAAAACACAACAAAGCTTAAACTTGTTTGTGAAAAAGATAAATTGAGGCTGTTTATAATTTTTATTCATAAATGCTAGGTATGGATCAGATTTGAGTCACTTTTACAACAACTTATGTACCTTATACATTATGCACTTTTTTGCATTATTTTCAGAAACAAACCACAAACAAACAGAAAATGCCAGTTTTGCAGAGTTTCACTAGTAGAAATGGTATTTTAATAAGCAGTTTAATGAACTGATTCTGGGACTAGGATCTGCCCTTTTAGTGTGGATAGGTAGGGTTGAAGAATAAGGGAGTATTGTTTACACCACAGATCTTTCAAGAGATCACGTGACCCTTACCGTGAGCATGAAAGATGGCTGTTGGTGATGTCAAACGCTTAAGCCAAGCAGGTGTACGAATCTTTCAACATCTGTAAACCTAATGGATCAAAAAATTCTCTTATTATTAGAGTATTTCAATCCTGAAACATCTGCAGAATACAGTGATACATTTTTGATATCATACATCATGTGCATACAACACCACAGTGAGATACAAATGGTGCCAGCACTCCACTGTTACAGTAATAGTTACCTTGTGGGATTGCTAGTAAAGTGGATGGGAACAGAATGAAAGGCTTGGAGATGCTTCACAGGATGACATACGATGAGAAAAGTTTAGAGGGAGGTTTCCACATAATAACTAAATCACAATCTCTTAACTACCTCCCACTCTTCTCCGTACCCCAGCATCAAGCTCTTTTTTAGAGATTTTTTCACGGTGGTTTTTTGCTTGTTTGTTTGTTTGTTTGTTGTTTTAATTAAAATAACACATTCATACATACGCAAAGGTATTGCACACCTGAAACAGTGTTTCTGATTATGCCTGCAGGTGCACCGTTAGTGCATAAAGATGGCTATTTGCATACCTAGCTCCAGAGATACAGATGCAAATTAAGCTCAGTTTATTTGCACACATTCAATTATCTTCCTTATCTCATTATCCTCCTTCAGTTCATGGACAAGGCTCTGTAAACACTATGACATCTACAGTACTTACTCCTCTGGTGGTTTCTTCCAAGCTGAGTGTCTGGCTCCCTAGTACATGTGCTTGGAGTACACTGAAAGTCTCCAAGAATCAAATTAGTTTGAGAACTGCTGATGAGATACTGGAGGTAAATAATGAGCTTTCATATTACATTTTGCTGCCATTGAGGTGAGATGTAGTTAGTTTACTTTTACAACAAACCGAGTCTTTTCTATCCAAAACCAATGCCACTATCTATGCTGTGGGCAAAGGTCTTGCATGTAGTCTATTTTCAGAGTTGTAAATCTGTGGTTTAGATGGGTGATGTGTTAAAAGATACTAGGTGGCCCATGAATCCTCCAAGGAGAGAGGAGGCGCTTGAGAGGTTTTAAACTCCTGGAGGATAAAGAAGAGGTATAAATAGTGGCTTGTAGTAGTATTAAAAAGCTTCACCTACATAGGAACTGGAGCAATATTTACTGCAAGTAATAAATATTTGTAATTGTTATGTGGTGCTTTTCAAATGATATTTCATGTCTAGTTTTATTTTGAGTTATTTTTTAAAACTTCAGTTCCTCATGAAAACAAGTTGTATAGCTTATGGTATTACTTCAGCAAAATGATTTCCATAAATACAGCAAGAGGCAATAGAAGGGAACATATATAAAGATTAATGTATAAGACTTTTAGGCCTACACTGACTAACAATAATTTCTAAGACTAAAGTTATTGGGAAGCAAATCTCTCATATGGAAACAGGCAACAAATCCAAAACTACCTGAGCAGCATAGGCAATTTACTTTCCTTCCACTTAAAGAATTGTGTTTTTATAGCCATTTTCCCTGAGCTTATTGATTTTGTATGCAATTTTCTCCAAAGAGAGAAAGTAGCTAGATTTAGCACACAAATGGATGTAGACAGCAATTAATGCTTGTGCTGTTTGTCAGCCTAATGCATCTGGTGAGTACTGCTGAGGCTTCCCTGAGCAGTACAGGAAGGGGAGTGTTCCCCTACGACAAACTGCCTGGAGAGGTGACCAGACAGCTGAGGAGTGGCAGGCACTGGGGAGGCGATGGCAGATCATAGAAGCATAAGAGGTGCATCTACAGAGACAGACCATTAGTGCTTCCTTCTTTAAAAAGAGCAAGTCACAATCAGATGCAACTGGAAAATTACACCTTACCTTCTATTGCTTTCATAATAATTTCCACTGAATTCAGTGTGGAACAAATAAGTGAAACAAATGTCAGAGAATATAAAGTCAATTTGCTAATTAAAGGCAGTTAACAACCTTGCCATTAAGTTCTAGATGCTCAGGGGGGAAAAAAAAGGCAAAAAGCAAACAAAAAATCTAACATAGACTGGTTTCCAATTAACATCTGTAGCATGTAGGAACTAAATACCATCAGTTTCTTTTAGAAATTTCAGTTTCATTTCTTCAGATGGTGAAAATGACAATACAGTTTATTAGGAATCATGTTAGACTTGCTTTAGATAGAAGTACATGGAGAACAGGGCCCTAAATTATGAATGTATTGTTAGACCATACTTGAATAATGTAAAGATCACAGGATAATAATCTATTATAATAACAGAAAAACAAAATTAAAACATTCATTAGGATCTTTATGTAAAAAAAAAAAAAAAAGAAAAACATTAATTCAGTTCTTGGAAAAACATACATCCAGTGCCAGTGAATGAGCCACTAATGATCATTCTCTTTTGTTTTCCATCTAAAAACATATTTGGTATAGTTGGAAATCATCAGAACAAGAAAGAATCAAAAGTGACATCTCAAACTTCCAATTATGAGTAAGCTACACACATTTTAAAACAGCAGTCTGGAAATACCGAAGGCCAGGTGCAACCTTTCACCCTTCAGACCTACCTACTTTAAATCCTTTCTTGATTTCTGCTGCTTTGCCATTTCCTCTGTCACTGTATGGTGATCTCTTCCAACAGGTAATAATCCAGCGTATTGTATCTCACAGGCTAAAGAATCATAATAGGCTGTATATGTAAAGTTGCCACACCACATACCTTATTAACTTAAAATGAAACCATCAGGGCAAACTGATGATCAGAAATCCTTACAATAGTGCCTGATTAGAAGTACACCATGAAGGAGGATCAGAAAATTCAGCTATTCACTGTGAATTTCAACACTGTAAAAACACACAAATTCAGAACTAATGGGCAAGATTCTCAGGAACCTGATTTAAGTTTTGCTCTCTTTGTCCTGCCACAGCTGCTTTGTACCTTATGTTATTTTGGAGTGAGGTGTTTGGGTTCATTTTTTTTTTCCCCCAAGGATTTCAGGAAGCCTTCGTCTCTGGCTCACAGTTTGTACAGCCTCTGTTTAAAATTTGCAGGTAAAAACATCACCGTTTTTCAGCACAGAACTTTGGTTCATATCGCCTTCCAACAAAAACACTGTGCAGTGTGTAATGACACCATCAGCTTTGGCTGGCACGTGGCATCACAGAGCACCGTTCTGCAGGTGGCCGAGTGCCTGCTCTGAGCCACCGAGTCCCTGAGCACGCTGCAGAACTGAGCCCCTAACGAGGCTTGCCTTTTTCACACTTCTTCAGAGTAAATCGCTGTTTGCAAAGCATAAGGCAGGATATCAGACACGGTGCAATTAGAGAACAGTTTCGAAATGTGTGTCTCGTGTTGTGAGCAGTGACATTGCAAGACTTATCTTTCCAGGAAGTACAGCATTCCAAGCTCTGACTTTTACAGGGCATCAGTGCAAGGGGCAGAGTGCGGGTAGCTCTTGCTGCTTGAACTGCCTCTAGGTGCCCTTAGGCTCTTCTAATTTATTCAAGGGTCTGTGCTGCTGGCTCTGCCTTCTTGTGCCCCTTCCACACACTCAGGAACCCACAGTTCCCAAAGTGATTAAAGTCTCTGCATGTGGAAGGTGACTCTTTGGCCTTGCACCTGCCTAGAATTGCCAAAGCAG
>NW_020955666.1:718226-722585 GCF_003031625.1 Empidonax traillii | reverse complement strand
TTGAACTGCCTCTAGGTGCCCTTAGGCTCTTCTAATTTATTCAAGGGTCTGTGCTGCTGGCTCTGCCTTCTTGTGCCCCTTCCACACACTCAGGAACCCACAGTTCCCAAAGTGATTAAAGTCTCTGCATGTGGAAGGTGACTCTTTGGCCTTGCACCTGCCTAGAATTGCCAAAGCAGCACTGGTGAGTAGCTCTAGGAGACAGAGCATGTGCCAGCAAAAATTGCAGCGATGAGGGAATGCAACAGCTCTGAAGCAAGACACAGGAAGCTTTTAATTTGCAGTGGAGTCTGGTAGAGAACAGCATTCTTCTGGCGTAGACTAAAGTGGCAATTCCTGTTATAGGCCAGTGGATACACTTGACAGAAAACGCCTTGTCTAGCAAGACAACAATATATAGTGTTTCCTGCAAAAACTAGGGCTTCTATGAAAAAAAAAATTTACTATATTTGGGACTTCATAGATATATAGAAATATCAAAAACAGTTTGAGTAAAAGGTTTTTATCCTCACCTGGATGTGGCATATGAAAAGGGAGAATGTTTTTAATTTGAATTCCTATCCAATACTGCTGTTTCAATATTTTATATTTGTGTATATGCAGTTTTCTTCTAATGAAGGAAACTAAATGTATATTGACTCTTTGAAATGCATATTTCCCTGATATGAAGGCTCTTGTCACTATGCTAAAGGATGCTTGAAATACTTCACATGTGATATCTATCAGAGTAACAAATTCTGAGGTTTTAATACCCATAATGCTTTTCTAGAAGAAGTCAGAGAGCTTTTGCAATTTCTCTGTGATAAAGCTCATCAATCATAATGGTATCAACTGTTGAATCTCTCATTATTGCCTTGTGAATTTATTTCCTATAGCTCCATTGCTTCTTAGTGTTCTGCACATGCACTCTCTGTCCCTAGAAGATTTATGCATTTTGGTCTTGACCTTCACAGTAGTTTAATAGGTATTTAAATAAAATTATTTTAAGTAAACATCGGAAGTCACTGTGTGCAACTTATGGATTGTGAGTCAGAAAAGGCAAGAGATCAAGGGTTGTAAATTGTACATATGAGCAGTTCACCTATGTGAGCACCAGACAAATGCCCTGACCAGGCAGGAGAAGAGCATACCTGTGCTATGTCTTAAAGGTGTGATTCCAAGCAAAGCAAAACTTAGGATTCTTCACAAATTATGGCTTCTTTTAGGCTTAGTTTCACTCCTTCGTTCCCACTCTTCTCCCCTAGCCAATAGCGCAGGGGGATGGACAACAGGCAGTTGTGGTCAGCCCCTGATAGTTCCTTTTTGCTGCTGCTTCCTCCTCACACTGTTCCTCTGCTCTGGCGTGGATCCTCCATGGGCAGCGGTCCTTCAGGATAAACCTGCTCCAGCAAGGGCTTTTTCTTTTCAGGGAATGCTCACCTGCTCTACCACGTGTACTCCTTGGTCAGCAGTGTGGATATCTGCTCCAGTGTGGTCTCTGCTGTGGTTGCAAAGGAATCTCTGCTGCAGAGATTTATGTTGTCGGGAGCTGCACTTAAAAAAGAGGATTCCACATGAGACATGTGGAAAGAATCACTGCACCTTTACAGGGGTTGTCATGGCAGAGCTGTGGGAGCTCAGATGCAGAAGGGTGTATTTCAGGATTACTCAAAGCCAGGGTATATAATTAAAGCACTTCTCACTTTAGATGGGAGTAGGACAATTTTAAGTCTTTTACTCCTGCCTCAGACTCCTGCCTCAGTAGAGGTTGATGTTTCTCTGCCTACAGGACATTCTTTCCAGTTACCTATTGAAGGTAATTTTGCTAATGCTGCTGAGCTCTGTTTTCATATTGGCTTGTGGGGTTATGTCGAACACCCTGCCATTAACAGTCTTGCCTTAAAGCCCATTGCAATTATTATCAGCCTGTCTAAAAATGTGTTCAGTCCTTATGCACAAATCCATTGTGCTGGTCAAAAGGCTGCTTTTGGCTCCAGTGTCTGCTTTTTTTCCTCTTTCTTTTTCATGTCCTCTTAAGTAACTTTACCCCAAAGTACTCCTTCATCCTCAGTGATGCTGTCTTTAATTAAAAGCAATTATTGATGTATTTTTGAACTCTGTAGTTCAGATGATTAAGAAGCACATTCCTAAACTCATGTTTCCCTTACAAGGCAGTCGTGTTTATACTTGCTTATGAACAAAGGGCCAGATATGGAAACCCTCTGTCTGAAGCCATATATCTTTATTTGTGGACAGTTTGTAAGATTAAATTACATATCAATATTTGCTTACTTTGCCACTTGATTAATGCACTGCACGCAGATTTAGAATCTTGTTTTGTATAGGTTTTTCAGGAGCTGCTTAATATGTTTACTTTTGGAAGTACTTGCCCATTAGATTGAATGTACACAAAATAAATCATCCAAACAGTGATTAAAAATAAAGCCTATTTGACCATCATATCATTTAATTTAGACCAAATATTTCTGTAGAACTGCTGGACTATGGCAGATGAAAAGAGCAATTCCTACCTTAACAGCTTACCAAAGTGCAATCACTGCAGTGAAAGATCAGATGGATATCATGTAGGTAATGTGCCTTGTCAGTAGCTGTGATGTACTGTGTAATGGAGGTGGTTTCAAGAGGTTCTCAATCTTTTTATGCTACTACCAATGCACTGAAGTGATCCTTTCTCAGAAGTGATGAAGGGACACCTAAAACCAGCCTGCTGCTGAGTAGCTCTTCATGGTTCCCAAGGACATTACATATAGTGGGACATTTACTAAGATCTTGATGGGTTTACGTGCAAGATTCAGTGCAAATAGACTCTTCTGGATGAAAATATCCTGAATGTGTCTGCCTTGTAGATTAGAATATCAGTAGTCTTTGAGAAATGCTCATTTGTTCCCTGGTGCTCTAATGACATAATCCCAAATGAGAGCTGGTCAATGTCCATTGTGTTGTGCACTGGATTTTGCTTTTTCTTTCTTTTCCCCAAAAAAGCTATAAACCTCTAATGTCCTCTTTTACAGAATGCAATTTGTGATTGGATTTGTGAAAGCAGAAACAATCCATCAAGCTCATAAAAAATTATGGATCTGACTTGCAAACAATTGGAGCTCTCGACAAATAAGACTCACAGTTTGTTCTCAAGGCCTTTGAAAAAAAGCCACCTAATGTAATTAGGTGAGTCTGCCTTTATACTGCATATGGGACAGTGCTGGCTGCACAAAGAGCACTTTCTCTGTATTGTCAATGCAAGTTACATCGATAAACGGAGTGGTTCTTAAAAGCTTCTCAACTCCAGTGAGTGTTGAGGATGCTCAGGAGTTCAGAGGGCAATAGGAAACAGAAGATTAATTTGATTTAGATATTCTTTTATTTCTAAATAAGGACACAGAATAAGCCATACCTGAATGTAGCCAAGAGACAAGTTGTCAGGACCGAGCTGAAGCTTATAGCATATCCATTGCTTTAGGTCCCTGGTGAGCAGCCCATATTGTACACATCTCAGTGGCTTTTCAAGACCCTTTCTGTCACATCTATTTTTATGCTGGTTTATTTTTACACTTTAGTCTAACACATGGACTGCTACCTTAACTGCACTGATTCATTAGAAGTGGATAAGTACCCCAAACTGTTCCAAAGGCTTTGAAGTTTAAAAATATTGAAATAAAACGAGTGAAGCTTTTCTACTAATTCTTGGGCAGCTATAAAAGTGACCAAAGTTCTTCATCTAGCCCTAGAGGTGGTAGAGAGAGATGGGAGAAATTTTCAGACAATATTTGGCTGCTATAACTCTCCTAATTGTAGGGGGTCTTTTTCTACCCCCACCCCCCAATTATGTCATTCAAGTCTACACAGCTATTGGGAAATGCCACAGTTGTAGATATTATTGACTGCCATGATAATCTACTTTCTATTATTTTCTCAATATTGCAATTTTTCTTCAATTTTCTTCTTTCCCTTACTGCATGGCTTTCACTGTTTATTTTTCACACCATATTCTCTGCTGCTCACAATTTTTTGAAGGTGTTTTGTATCTGTAAGTCAATAGGAAGCGGTCAAGCTATGTAACTTTTGAACCTAGTTCTGTGAAGACAGCATTTCAGCTCATCTTTCTGTGATCTGAGGAAGGCTGGGAAACCTATTTGATATTTCTGTCAATGTGTAGGTCTATATTACACCTCATCCCGTCGGTACGATATCGAATGTAGACACCGTTTTCGAAATCGAGGTCTGCCGTGGCCCTTTGGAGCATCATGCTGAAGAAGATCGTGAATAAGGTTGGAGCGAGAACGCAGCCTTGCTTCACACCATTAGCTATTGGAAACGGCTCAGAAAGTGTGTCCCCATATCTGACTTGACCGCGCTGGTCCT
>NW_020955666.1:713575-718205 GCF_003031625.1 Empidonax traillii | reverse complement strand
TTGAACTGCCTCTAGGTGCCCTTAGGCTCTTCTAATTTATTCAAGGGTCTGTGCTGCTGGCTCTGCCTTCTTGTGCCCCTTCCACACACTCAGGAACCCACAGTTCCCAAAGTGATTAAAGTCTCTGCATGTGGAAGGTGACTCTTTGGCCTTGCACCTGCCTAGAATTGCCAAAGCAGCACTGGTGAGCAGCTCTAGGAGACAGAGCATGTGCCAGCAAAAATTGCAGCGATGAGGGAATGCAACAGCTCTGAAGCAAGACACAGGAAGCTTTTAGTTTGCAGTGGAGTCTGGTAGAGAACAGCATTCTTCTGGCATAGACTAAAGTGGCAATTCCTGTTATAGGCCAGTGGATACACTTGACAGAAAACGCCTTGTCTAGCAAGACAACAATATATAGTGTTTCCTGCAAAAACTAGGGCTTCTATGAAAAAAAAATTTACTATATTTGGGACTTCATAGATATATAGAAATATCAAAAACAGTTTGAGTAAAAGGTTTTTATCCTCACCTGGATGTGGCATATGAAAAGGGAGAATGTTTTTAATTTGAATTCCTATCCAATACTGCTGTTTCAATATTTTATATTTGTGTATATGCACTTTTCTTCTAATGAAGGAAACTAAATGTATATTGACTCTTTGAAATGCATATTTCCCTGATATGAAGGCTCTTGTCACTATGCTAAAGGATGCTTGAAATACTTCACATGTGATATCTATCAGAGTAACAAATTCTGAGGTTTTAATACCCATAATGCTTTTCTAGAAGAAGTCAGAGAGCTTTTGCAATTTTTCTGTGATAAAGCTCATCAATCATAATGGTATCAACTGTTTAATCTCTCATTATTGCATTGTGAATTTATTTCCTATAGCTCCATTGCTTCTTAGTGTTCTGCACATGCACTCTCTGTCCCTAGAAGATTTATGCATTTTGGTCTTGACCTTCACAGTAGTTTAATAGGTATTTAAATAAAATTATTTTAAGTAAACATCGGAAGTCACTGTGTGCAACTTATGGATTGTGAGTCAGAAAAGGCAAGAGTTCAAGGGTTGTAAATTGTAGATATGAGCAGTTCACCTATGTGAGCACCAGACAAATGCCCTGACCAGGCAGGAGAAGAGCATACCTGTGCTATGTCTTAGAGTTAAAGGTGTGATTCCAAGCAAAGCAAAACTTATGATTCTTCACAAATTATGGCTTCTTTTAGGCTTAGTTTCACTCCTTCGTTCCCACTCTTCTACCCTCCCCTAGCCAATAGCACAGGGGGATGGACAACAGGCAGTTGTGGTCAGCCCCTGAGAGTTCATTTTTGCTACTGCTTCCTCCTCACACTGTTCCTCTGCTCTGGCGTGGGTCCTCCATGGGCAGCAGTCCTTCAGGATAAACCTGCTCCAGCAAGGGCTTTTTCTTTTCAGGGAATGCTCACCTGCTCTACCACGTGTACTCCTTGGTCAGCAGTGTGGATATCTGCTCCAGTGTGGTCTCTGCTGTGGTTGCAAAGGAATCTCTGCTGCAGAGATTTATGTTGTCGGGAGCTGCACTTAAAAAAGAGGATTCCACATGAGACATGTGGAAAGAATCACTGCACCTTTACAGGGGTTGTCATGGCAGAGCTGTGGGAGCTCAGATGCAGAAGGGTGTATTTCAGGATCACTCAAAGCCAGGGTATATAATTAAAGCACTGGCTCACTTTAGATGGGAGTAGGAGAATTTTAAGTTTTTTACTCCTGCCTCAGACTCCTGCCTCAGTAGAGGTTGATGTTTCTCTGCCTACAGCACATTCTTTCCAGTTACCTATTGAAGGTAATTTTGCTAATGCTGCTGAGCTCTGTTTTCAGATTGGCTTGTGGGGTTATGTCGAACACCCTGCCATTAACAGTCTTGCCTTAAAGCCCATTGCAATTATTACCAGCCTGTCTAAAAATGTGTTCAGTCCTTATGCACAAATCCATTGTGCTGGTCAAAAGGCTGCTTTTGGCTCCAGTGTCTGCTTTTTTTCCTCTTCCTTTTTCATGTCCTCTTAAGTCACTTTACCCCAAAGTACTCCTTCATCCTCAGTGATGCTGTCTTTAATTAAAAGCAATTATTGATGTATTTTTGAACTCTGTAGTTCAGATGATTAAGAAGCACATTCCTAAACTCATGTTCCCCTTACAAGGCAGTCGTGTTTATACTTGCTTATGAACAAAGGGCCAGATATGGAAACCCTCTGTCTGAAGCCATATATCTTTATTTGTGGACAGTTTGTAAGATTAAATTACATATCAATATTTGCTTACTTTGCCACTTGATTAATGCACTGCAAGCAGATTTAGAATGTTGTTTTGTATAGGTTTTTCAGGAGCTGCTTAATATGTTTACTTTTGGAAGTACTTGCCCATTAGATTGAATGTACACAAAATAAATCATCCAAACAGTGATTAAAAATAAAGCCTATTTGACCATCATATCATTTAATTTAGACCAAATATTTCTGTAGAACTGCTGGACTATGGCAGATGAAAAGAGCAATTCCTACCTTAACAGCTTACCAAAGTGCAATCACTGCAGTGAAAGATCAGATGGATATCATGTAGGTAATGTGCCTTGTCAGTAGCTGTGATGTACTGTGTAATGGAGGTGGTTTCAAGAGGTTCTCAATCTTTTTATGTTACTACCAATGCATTGAAGCGATCCTTTCTCAGAAGTGATGAAGGGACACCTAAACCCAGCCTGCTGCTGAGTAGCTCTTCATGGTTCCCAAGGACATTACATATAGTGGGACATTTACTAAGATCTTGATGGGTTTGCGTGCAAGATTCAGTGCAAATAAACTCTTCTGGATGAAAATATCCTGAATGTGTCTGCCTTGTAGATTAGAATATCAGTAGTCTTTGAGAAATGCTCATTTGTTCTCTGGTGCTCTAATGACATAATCCCAAATGAGAGCTGGTCAATGTCCATTGTGTTGTGCACTGGATTTTGCTTTTTCTTTCTTTTCCCCAAAAAGCTATAAACCTCTAATGTCCTCTTTTACAGAATGCAATTTGTGATTGGATTTGTGAAAGCAGAAACAATCCATCAAGCTCATAAAAAATTATGGATCTGACTTGCAAACAATTGGAGCTCTCGACAAATAAGACTCACAGTTTGTTCTCAAGGCCTTTGAAAAAAAGCCACCTAATGTAATTAGGTGAGTCTGCCTTTATACTGCATATGGGACAGTGCTGGCTGCACAAAGAGCACTTTCTCTGTATTGTCAATGCAAGTTATGTCGATAAACGGAGTGGTTCTTAAAAGCTTCTCAACTCCAGTGAGCGTTGAGGATGCTCAGGAGTTCAGAGGGCAATAGGAAAAAGAAGATTAATTTGATTTAGATATTCTTTTATTTCTAAATAAGGACACAGAATAAGCCATACCTGAATGTAGCCAAGAGACAAGTATGCAAAGATGTCAGAACCGAGCTGAAGCTTATAGCATATCCACTGCTTTAGGTTCCTGGTGAGCAGCCCATATTGTACATATCTCAGTGGCTTTTCAAGACCCTTTCTGTCACACCTATTTTTATGCTGGTTTATTTTTACACTTTAGTCTAACACATGGACTGCTACCTTAACTGCACTGATTCATTAGAAGTGGATAAGTACCCCAAACTGTTCCAAAGGCTTTGAAGTTTAAAAATATTGAAATAAAATGAGTGAAGCTTTTCTACTAATTCTTGGGCAGCTATAAAAGTGACCAAAGTTCTTCATCTAGCCCTAGAGGTGGTAGAGAGAGATGGGAGAAATTTTCAGACAATATTTGGCTGCTATAACTCTCCTAATTGTAGGGGGTCTTTTTCTCCCCCCACCCCCCAATTATGTCATTCAAGTCTACACAGCTATTGGGAAATGCCACAGTTGTAGATATTATTGACTGCCATGACAATCTACTTTCTATTATTTTCTCAATATTGCAATTTTTCTTCAATTTTCTTCTTTCCCTTACTGCATGGCTTTCACTGTTTATTTTTCACACCATATTCTCTGCTGCTCACAATTTTTTGAAGGTGTTTTGTATCTGTAAGTCAATAGGAAGCGGTCAAGCTATGTAACTTTTGAACCTAGTTCTGTGAAGACAGCATTTCAGCTCATCTTTCTGTGATCTGAGGAAGGCTGGGAAACCTATTTGATATTTCTGTCAATGTGTAGGTCTATATTACACCTCAGCCCCTGCAGAGTACTTTTGCTCTCCTAAGTCAAACTGATCTACTGGAGAAGAAGGGCTATGTTTAGATCTTATTTGACTGAAGGGATAAATATAAATTATTTTAATTCTTCCTAATAAATGAAAATAAACCTTTCAGAACTACTTCAAGTTGAAAATTATATTCTCCCATCTTACATCCTACATGATATCTCCCTTTTTTTGTGCAATAATTAGAAATACTTTGGACAACCTTTAATCAAAAAAAAAAATCACAGGTAATAATTAATAATATTTCTCTGTATCCTTTTCACTTTTCTTTCCTTAGCATGCCCTGAAGGCTTCTCTGTGAGAATTAGGAACAATGCATGGCTCTTGCTTCTTCTTTTCAAATAAGTTCTTGGTAATTACTTGGTAATGACTGGTATGCCAGGGTTTGCTGGCATAGTTCGAGATGGTAGCA
>NW_020955666.1:666141-712613 GCF_003031625.1 Empidonax traillii | reverse complement strand
ATTAATAATATTTCTCTGTATCCTTTTCACTTTTCTTTCCTTAGCATGCCCTGAAGGCTTCTCTGTGAGAATTAGGAACAATGCATGGCTCTTGCTTCTTCTTTTCAAATAAGTTCTTGGTAATTACTTGGTAATGACTGGTATGCCAGGGTTTGCTGGCATAGTTCGAGATGGTAGCAATGGACCAAGTGCTGGGGTCACAGGGCAAGAAAATTTCAGTTTAGATGGGATAAATAGGAAAATTTATGGAGGTATTTCAAATGAAATGGACAGTGCTCTGCAAAAGAGAGCCTTAAGGTGGCACCCAAAAAGGATTCACATCCTTTTTTCTCCATTCATTATACTTCTCCCTTTCAGTTCTTTCTCCAAAATGAATATATTCAGTGTCCAATTTGAAAAGTAACATATATATATGTATCTATATGTATATATAGATATAGATATATATATAGCTCCTCTGAAATAGTAGGCCTCTATAAATAGTAACCTATGCCTCTACCTCAGCATTTCAGTTCATTTAATGAGACATGTGACAGTCCCACATGCTTTACAGGGCATGTCTAAAAGGAGTATCTTCTTGTCAGCTCAGCAAAAGTATCTGTGTCCTCCAGCAATATAAGCCTGCTCCAGCCTGGCAGTATTTCAAAGACTGGAACCTGGGAAAAGATTGTGCTTCTAAACAAAACACACTTGAAATAATCACTTCCTTTGAGGTTCTCTTGAGTCATATTGTGCTGTCACATCAAGCTGCTGACAAAACTTGTTACATCAGATGTCTGATATGACCGAAAAACAACCTTATACGACATATGCTAACAGAAATGGATTGTGGTGGTTTTCTTTTCCTTTTTTTTTTTTTTTCCCCCAAAAAGAGAATGTGCTGTCTGCCTTCAAGACCGCTGTGTGCTCACCTACCTAGCCTTCATTTATCTGTAAAACACTGACTCAGTGTAGTCACACATTATCAAGGATGCTGGCCTTCTGTTCTGTTTATTTATCCTTTCATTTTGAGTATCTACTCTTGGTTTCTTTTCCTTTTTTTTTTTTTTCTTTTTAAGGCTTTTATTAAGTAGCAGTATCAAAGACCTATGGCTGAAAGATGACAAATCCACTGAGAATGTACAAGACAGCTATTGTAGGGTATTTGCAGCATGAAGCTGACAGAGTATCTCTCCAGGAAGCATTGTGAACAGCACATAGGGCTGCTACTCATATTCTGTGAGCATTTTTTGAAGTTAGGGAAGAACAACAACAGGTATCTAATTCCACTATTTGCACAACGCAATCCAAAACACCCTTAATATTTTCATATCCAAAAGTCTGAATAAATTTTTTTCCATTGTAAATATTTATACAACTTAAATACTCCCAGTAGTAAAGGCAACACATCTATACAATCTATTCCTATGTATCTCTCATATTCATTTAAAACTCTTGTGTTTTTAATTCCCAGTTTAATATTCCCATTGCCAACACTGTGCATAAAAAAGGTGTGGATATATTTTTGTTCTTATCTGGTACTTTATACTTCAGTGTTCGTAGTTTAAATGTGTTTTGTGTGCAGCCACTGAGGGATAGAAATAAATTTTATTTTTTTAGTGGAAATGTTGCTAGGAATTAAATAATTGCAGCAGTTGGAGGCTTTATAAAAAAATCCCTAAATCATGAGACTAGCATTAAAGGTGAAAATAATCACGTCAATTAAAGTCACTGAAATTTATGTAGCTTCTGTTCCCATATACTGGCAACATCTTGCAGTGTCTTCTTTTGTTAACTTGACAAAACGTCTGGTGTTCATTTTTTCCTCTCTTTAAGTATTCTGAAAACCAAATGAATCATTTTGTAATCTTCTTTGGATAAACTAACTAAATCCAGGATCTCTGATTTCTAGACTTGTCACTTGGCTGGTATTACGCAGTAGCTGCATTCAGAATCACCACACAGCTCCTGTGTGTGTGTGTGCAATTGCCCCAGCAGTCCTAGGAAACACAAGGACTAATGCAATCACACCCAAACTGCACGGGCACAGCAATTCTTAACACTTCCTGGCTGCCCTCACCTGCCTCAGGTCACTTGGACAGGGCTAGTAACTTGGCAACACCCTGTTTAGACAGATTTTAGAGAAACTCTTCGCATGATCTGCCAAGAAAAAGTACAGCCCAACGAGCAGCCCATTTTGTGATTCATCTGTTACGGGTGTTAACCACAAGCAGCCAAGCTCCTGTCTTGCTGAGGGAGCCATCACTTCCTGCAAAGCAAGTACATTTTTAATGAAACCCAGCACAGTTCATTCAGTAGTTTTAGTAGTGTTTCGTGTAATTCATCAGTCTTTCATGTAATCCATTAGGTTCAGTGGAATTTATCATACCAGGTGTCTTGCACAAGGATTCTAGTATCGGTGTGAAAGCATTCTTTCAGCATGGGATAAAATTTTGCTATGCTTCAAAAATTCTGTTGCAACAGTGGGTAATCATGTAATCACTTTGTGCCTCAGGTCTTCATCTGTAAGGTGGTAATAATTTTGCTGCAATGGGGTGGGAGGGAGCACTGTGAGGATAAACCCATAAGTACTTGGAATGTAAAGGGATATTGCAATTAGAAATGATAAGAAAGTGTAGAATTCTTGCTGGAGATAATAAAATAAGGAGGTCTGAATTCAGATTTTTACAGGACAAGGCATAACAGCTTTGAAAAGTAGCGTGTTTTTTTGTTTCTTTCTGCTGTAAAAAACTGCATACAAAGTAAGGAATAAAATCAGTGGGTCACAACAATACTGTGCACTTCTATCTATTTAGACACTGAGCTCGGATGAGGTTGCTTAAGGCAGCAAGCACAGCCTTAGCCTATGTTAAGACTTTGAACAATGCACAGATTTGTTGAAAGTTTCAAAGAGTTTGGTTTTTTAAAACTTTTTTTCATTAGTTAAATCAATGGGTCAAATCACAAGATGCAGTTTGTGCAGTTTGTCAGTGAGACTTTTACTTGGTTGTATGGCAGAATTGTCAAATTCATATTATAAGAAGGTTCCAGATTTGCAATGTCAGACATTAAGAGAAATTGCAGTAAAATATTCTGTACTAGGAAAAATGAAATAAAATGTTCTGGTTCAGGATCTAGCCAGGATGGAAAGCGCCACATTTGTCAGTAAATTATATATGAGGTGGAGTTGAAATGTCCCAAATATATTTTATTACCCTTTGAAACTGTCTTTGTTTAAAGTTTCTAATATGTGCATAAATGTTTTGTTTCAGAGAGAAAATGAGAAGATGGGAAACGATGTGACAGGTTTAATTATACTTAAGAGAATACAGAGGAGATCAAAGCCAAAGAGATAAAAGCCGCAACTACTGTATGGGCTGGGAATTTCTTCTGAATTGTAAACACCCTTAAGTGTAGTGCTTCAGTGGCAGCCACTCTGAATCCAGGACAGAGTCACATCTGAGATGGAAATTCTCTGTTACAGAGTTTTATGACCTGTATTGGCTGCTGGTGGCGAGCCCTGTACTTATGCAGGCACCAAAATGTCTGGGAGCATTCACGAGAAAACAGTAAACCCAACAGTGCCACCTAAGTCAGCGGCTCCAAAATAACCCCCCACGGGCTGTATTGCTGTGAGCTGTTTGCAGAGATGGCAGTTGAATGTGGGCCAAGAAAAATCAATCTTGTATCAACAGATGTAATCAGAACCCCTATGGTGGTAATGACTCTGTCACAGTTTTCATTAGCTGGGAATGCTTTAGCGTTGGGAGGAATGGGCTTCCCCCGCCACTACCTTTTTATTGGTGCTGTATGATCTATTACTAACCCAAAATTGTCAAACTGCTGCATCTCCTTTCTGAAAGCAAATACTTAATAAAGGGACTGTAAGCCAAAGCAAGGTGCTGTCGATATTTTAAGCAAAGGTTCATCTCCACAGTTTTTGCTTCTGTCAGTTTACTCTAAATCCACTAATCCTATGCTCTGCTTTCATCAAAACAATGCTGTTGTATCCACCATCTTCAGGGAAAAAATTTTCCAGAAGCCCCATGCTGCTTCCTCGGAAATTGCTCACCCCCGTGTTGCCCCAGCCTCTGCACCCTGATCCTCTAGATCCAAAACTCCCCCAGATCCTGAGCCTCCAACTCAAGTTTCTAATGGAAATTCATTCTCTTCTTGAAGAAGGGCATGGCAAAATGTCTGTTGCCTGTGCTTCAGGAAAGGAAAAAAAGCATTAAGTTGCCTTGGACTTGGGGGCATTTGGTTGAATGGAAAGAGCAAGTCTTTCCTAGAGAACAGAAGTTAGGTACCCAGCGTGATCCCTTCGCTTTTTGAGGAGGTGGTATTTATTCTTGGTGCATTTGAGTGAGTAAAGCTGCTGTTAGAAACAAGGTAGTATTCAACATTGCTGAAGGACTGCTGGAAGTAGCTCAACTCTGAGCTCCTCTCTACAGTATTTCCCTTCTCTTCTTCCATTTTTCAGACACGGGGTAATAAATAGCTTAGCCATTTCTCTGCACATCTCAAAAGCCCATTCAAGAGGATGAAATAGAAATGCTCATAATTCTCTTAGATCAGTCCCAAACCTCTAAAAGTCAACACACTAGCAGGCCAGGGTGCACGTATTTTTATTTTTCTCTCTGTTCCTGCTAATGCTTATACATATATATGGAGATGATGGTTAGAGGGATGGAACACCTTTCCTACGAGGAAAGGCTGAGAGAGTTGGGGTTGTTCAGCCTGGAGAAGAAGAGGCTTTGGAGTGACCTAACTGCAGCCTTCCAGTGCCTGAAGGGAGCCTACAAGAAAGCTGGAGAGGGACTTTTTACAAGAGTGTGCAGTGATAGAAAAAGGAGGAATGGCTTAAAACTGAAAGAGGGCAGGTTTAGATTGGATATTAGAAAGAAATTCCTTACTGAGAGGGTAGTGAAACACTGGAACAGGTTGCCCAGAGACATTGTGGATGCCCCATCCCTAAAAGTGTTTAAGGCCAAGTTGGATGGGACCCTGCCCAGCCTGGTATGCTGGAAGTTGTTCCTGCCTCTGGTGAGGGGTAGTTGGAACTAGATGATCTTTAAGGTGTTTGTTTAAGGTATTTGTTATCACTTGCTGGGCACTGGGGGCTTGTGACTAACCATTTAAAAATTCCGAATGCTTCTTGGAATTATTTGCATACATGGGCAGTAAGAAAAGAGTGTCAGAGACACACAGAACACACCAGTGCGCACAGGTACACCAGCTCACATAAACTGCCACATCAAGGCTACTGCACGTAGGATTATTGATCTGTTATTACAGATTAGAACAGCTCATCTGAAGTGTAATGAAACTCTGTTGCCTTGAAGGATAAGCTTGCAAATACATTCGTAGTGGTGCCAGTGGGGTCTGTGTCAGAATCCACCTCTTGTCTGCTCAGGAAGGAGGAAACCAACTTCATCACAAACTGGCCTGGGAAAACCCTGGGTAGACTAGATGACCATAGGTGTTATGATCTTGCACTCTTTTCACATAGGACAGAGTGATTTAATATGTAAAAATTTTGGTTAAGGTTTGTCCAACTCTCTGCAGAATTTGGTGCTCCTCAAAGGTTTTTCTTGCTATTCATGTTTATGTCCAAGGGAACTATCTAATCATTTGAACACAGACAAGTGGGCAGAAAAAAGGGATCAATCTACGTGATGTATTTAGTAGTACTTATTTACTGCAGTCATCTTAGAGATAGGTGGTTATATGGCATATCAATACCACCGGTAGTGAAGAATGTGAAGGTGCGTGAAAATGAAAGCTCTAGGAATTTTATGAAGTAGAACTGATAGGGATCACTTCCAGTATCAGACAAGAACATTTTTTACACATGATATTGGAAAAGATCTTCAGAAGTCTGTGGTACTTTTAATGTAGCTTTTTCAGACACTACTAGATAAAAAGTTGTGTGCCTACAATATAAGAGGCAAAACATATACTGCAACTGTATTGTAGATAAAAAGTGTTTGTGTGTGTAAACAAACTCAGTACATCAAACCATTTTGTTTCCACAAGGAGACTGTCCACATATATTTAAGAGGATGTGTTTTTTTGATTACCTGTATCTGATCAAATGACAAAAGCAGATTTATGAATAGGGTAGGGCACTTCTCAGACACACTGAACATACTTTCCTGTGCACATCTAGATCATACGCATTGAATAACTTCTGCAGCTCCACATTTGCATAGCAATGTTACTAAAGCCATTAGACATGGCTTACAACTTCAAACCAACATTTTAACATCTCTGAAGCACACAATTTTTCTTAAAGCTGTGTGAAAACCCACATTTTCACAGTCCCTTTGGGGTTAACCTTCTGTAATCAATACAAGCTTTTTCCCTGCTTCTTCACTCACTGACAGCATCAAGAAGGCTAAGGCTTTGGCTTTGTGTCAAATTTAGGAAAGATTTATCCCTTTTTTTTTTTTTTTTTTTTTCCAGGAGGTGTCAGAGGAGGTAAAATGATATTTCCAAGTTCTTTTCAATGCCAAAAATCCCCTTTCTCATCTGCCTTACTGGCCATAGAGTGGGAGATAAGAGAAAGCCTGGAGTGTGGGGCTTCAGAGTAAGTGCCAACAGAAGGTTCCATGGGACTGCCTGTGATCGGCATTTGTCATTCCGAAGTCCACTGGGGCATATAGTCCAGTATTAAATCCAAAGCCCTTAAACCTCCTTAAGACTGCCCAGCTGTTTTGCAGGCACAGTCTCAAAGACTTAAAAGTCGTGGTGTACAGCGGGGATTTTATAGCAAAACTGAGATCCAAGCCAAGCCTTTGGTGACTTGAATGCATGGATATGCTACAGGAGATTTCTAAGAAGCAACACATGCTGCAGAGAACTCTCCTGAATACCAGCAGATAGGAATTAAATCTGTGCATTGTTGCATGCTTTTTCACATCCATTATAAGAGATCCATCAATCACGCTTCCTAAAACCAAAGGGAGCACATAGATTTATTATTTCCTCATAAAGGCAAGAACTTCTGAAATAAAGTGTCACAGCCACAGTCCATTTACTGGCAGTGGTAAAAATTCTAGTAAACCTTTTTCTTTCACTTTATCCTCTCAATTTACATAATGGAGCCCTTCTCCTAATTATTTAAAATTCATACTCCAAAGGAGCTGAACAAATGAATGTCTGAAAGTGTTAAAAATATTTTTTTCCACCTAAAACAATGGTGTAAAAAGATATTATATATTTTAAAAAAAGGTTTTCATTCAATGGCATTTCTCACATAAAAGTTGTTTCAGTCAAAATTTCCCAACCACTGCAAAGAATAGGTGAATGCTTAAATAAAAGGGCAAGTTCTCTGAATTACAGTGGAATTACAGCTAAAGCGAGAAAACCTTTGTTTATGTAATGCTGTCAGAACAAAAGATCATCAACTATAACCCCCAGTACCTTTTTATTTGCAAAGTTTTCTATTAAGTGAAGGGGATGCTGTGTGTGTGTGTGTGTGCGTAGAAAAGGCAATACCAGTGTTAGGACTAAACCAAAAAGCTACAGTTTTTATATATTAAAGATCATAATAGATGCATAATTTTCAGAAGATAATTAAATGGTAATGCAACATCAGATCATCACTTTTATGCAGGTTGGAAAGTGCAGTTACAGCAATGCTGTGAATTCTTGGCTAGGTAATGTAAATGCAATGCCATGCAGAAATAGCATAGATTTTGTTATTGGTGGTGAATGCTGATACATCCAGTTGGTGGCTGGTCATCGGTGCGGTCCCCAGGCTCAGTATAGTAACCAGTCCTGTTTAATATCTTTATTGATGTGCAGGGATACCCATCACAAGGACAAAAGTACAATTCCCTGGTGGTTAATGAAGGTTTAAGGATTGATGTAGTCCTCTTATAAGCAAATGCCCCAGCACATCATGTATCTTAAATTTTGTTATTGGAAATAATCACTTCTGGTACTTGTAGTGTGCAAGCACTGAAGTGGAGATGCTGGTTTATGTTGGTAGCCATGCTCCCTGCTTTACTTGATACTGGACTATGGAGTTTTGGAGTAGTAACTTTTATAGTCACACATAGGTTCACCCAGAGAGAACACTTGTGCTAGTAAACAGTGTAAATGATAAATATGTCCCTTGATGACTTTTTGGCAACTATATTAATGCCACTTTAACAAAGAAAAAATGACAAAACCAGAATGCAGTGCAAAGCAAGAAGGTATTTACTACCTTTCCCAGGAAAATGAGCTTTATCCTGCATGCTTTGAGAAACTATGCAAAGCACTCCTGGTAAATCCTGACAAGCTTGTGTAGGTTTTTGAAAGGTCTCTTTCTCTGATCAGGAAGCCAATAGTTATCACGGTTCTTATATGGGTATAACACAGAAGAAAAGGAGTCTTTGCTGTACCTAAGGTCCTTCAGATACAAAGCATTTGCAGAAATCCCTGAAAAATGAAGTCTGGGAGCAAGCAGACTATTTGTGGCTTTTTCAGAGTCATTGGGGCCCCTTGTTTAGATGCTTAGAGCATCTGGGCAGCTTTAGGAATACATACTACTTAGGACAGAGGGTAGCCACTGCAGGCTACTGAATAATATTAATTCTGTTTTAAAATACTGTTGCTTTTACCATGTGAGCCGGTTCTCTGAACTTAGAACTGCTAGGAATGACACATTGGTGACTGCATGAGGTGGGTCATGACTGTGGGGAAAGGATGTGTTTGGGGCATTTCAACACTGTATATAAGTTGAACATCTATCTAAACCAAATTAACCATGATCAGCATATCACAATTTTAATGAAATACCTAAATCTTCTTTGTGCAATTACAGGAAAGCATTATTCATTACAAACACACATAATAGATTCACAGATTTATTTGTGAGTGTCGGAATTTTCTTTTTTTTTTTTTCTTTTTCTTTAGAAATCCATTCTTTGACAGTCCCAACATCCTCCATGGATTAATTTTTAAGGCAATTCTCTCTATAGTTCTCCTGCTGTAGCTGTAACAATGCAAAGTAATGATTAAACATGTATCTCCTGCTGGCTAAGACTCCTCTGTGATATGTTCTGGAATAGGATGCCATTCTATTTTTAAATGTTGGGCAATTACATAACAATGTTAAATCTGAGAAATGTAGTAATCTTAAAATGAAAAAAAATACATTTTTTTTCACTGAAGAAGAATAGATAAAGCAAAAGGGAATTTTTGCACTGTGTAGCAAAAAATTCATGATGTTCAATATGAGAGAAAAACAATGGATTTTGAAGTTGATTAGAAGAATTTACACTTAGGTGTGGTGGATGCAGAAAGACGCCTTTGTGACATTATTTATAGTTCCAGAAGTTTTCTTGAAAAATGTTTTATTTCTTTAGCTATATTTAAAGCAATATTGTTAAAAGAGTGAATCACTACTTGCACAAAAAAATCTGTGGGAATAGTTGATAGACCCAGTTATCTCATTAGCAGTCGAATAACAGTTCCAGATGAAGAGGAGGCACTGGCGCTACAATAAGAACAGAAATTATTATTTATAAGAACATGTCACAAAGTAATCCTTAAAAGTGCTGAAAGTTCAGAAAACTTCTAGACATATATGACCTAGAAGTATCAGCCATGTTACAAATGTATGTAAGTTTTGGATAATAGGATGGGAGATTTGAGTACTGAGTCAGCCCTAACAAAAATGTAAAACACATTCAGGGGGCCCTTCGCTTCTAGTGCTGCTGATGTGGCATCTTGGCAGGTTTGCACTGACAAGAAATACTAGGCTTCTTATTTCATGTCCCAGCATTGCTAGAATGAGAAAATTTATCTGTGTGCATCTGTTTATACAGAAAAATATATAAATATATATAAAAGAATTAACTCCCTAGAAAAAGATGATGATAATATTAGAGTTTTTTGCTCTCGCAGTGTTACCCAAGTAATCAGATGGTTCAGTGGAAATACTGAGATTTCTTTCAGCTCATCATTAGCCCTTCTCATTTGACATCCCCAGCAATTAACCCCTATGCCCTGTCATAGTGTCACAGTGGGTAACAGGGACATCTCTACCAGCCCTAAAGCTCCTTTTGCCAAAGCCTGGGGTCTGAACATCGTGATGGTCAGGGCTCAGGATCCTGCTCTGTTGTTAACCTGTAAGAGGATGGTTCTGCTTCTTGTACTGCCCTCACCTTTCCCATTTGTGTCTGCCTTGCCCATGACAGCTGGTTTGCTCATGGACACACTTGTGTTGCTGTATCAGCTGGTAGGCACACTACTATACAACTGCACTACCCTCCTATTCTCCTTCCTTGTCAGGGCCTGCAGCTGGTAATGCAAAATGAAGAGACAACTCATGACACCCTTTTCTGAGCTCTACTTTCATCTTCTGAATTATTTCAATTTAGTTATACATTTATAAGTAGGGGAACATCTAGAATACAATGCAATAAAGAAAGAAGTGAATTGTTCACTGATACCTGAAGCTTGGTTGCTCTCCAGGCTGGGCACCTAATACCTTCCAGCTAGTGCTGGTGCAGTTGGGCACTTCCCAGTGTAGCTGGATAAGAAGAGGTATGTCGTTCATTAATTCATGAAAAGCATTTGCTTGTTAGTTTCACAACTTGGGAAGCAAGCACTTAAAGGATCTGCAACCAAGTATTTGCAAAGAAAAACATGTACTCAACACATACTCAAGTTCAATTTGAATGCTGTAGCAAGGTCTAGGGACAATTAGGCAAGGCTTTTCTGTTGTCACAACAGCAACTTGAGCATGTTCAGAGACAGCAGCAGATGTTCAGACTTCTCTGCTTACTGATGTGCATGGCAAAGCCTGATTCAGTCCTGTAATATGCCTGATGTGGTGCTTCCAAAGAAAGTACTGTCTAGGAGAACTTTTCCTAAGGTTTTGCCTTCCCAAGAACCTTACTTTGATTTGTTATATTATAGTTAGATTTTCTATAATTATTTAATTAATTTTATAAAAGTTCACTGGCTTAAAGGCTGGTAAATAAGAGGATTACGGATAATGTGAAAATAATTGCTTTTTCACCAGATTGCCATGAAGGTAAATAAACTGAATGCAGACTATGAAGCACCTGGAATATTGACTCTGATTTTTCATCTTTTGCCCATTAGTGCCAACAGCAAGTGAAGGCTCAGAACTTGCTCTGAGGCAGCAGTACTAATACAAATTACCTCATTTTAGGAAAGAGCATAACTAATGAAAGTTATTCATGGTTACTGTTGTTTTGTTAGTGAGTTTTCTATCAAACTAACAATTCTTCATTTATTTTCTGATTTCAGTTACCTTTTAAACTTGCATTTTCTTTTTTTTTTAATATATATTCCTGTATTTGTAGTGTTTTAAGGTCTCCCACTGACAAATGCTTACATTATTTCTCATAAAGTTCTTAAAACAGAGTGCCCTTTTCTGTTTGACTTTAACAAGGTTGAATGTCAATTTAGGTTTTCCTCTGTTTCATAAATACATCCCATTTTATTGAAGGCTACTGGCAAAAAAAGAGAAACCCAAGCCAAAGTCCTTGGTGAATGTTGCATTCCTCAGATGCAGATTTTGCTTGGTTAACTGTGACAAATTTGCCATTCTAAGCTCTTGCTCTCCACCTTAATACAAAATAGACAAGATTAAAACAAAGTAAAGTAATGTAAGATAAAGTAAAAAAGTTTGCAACACTGACAAATTTTAGCCCTGCTTAACAGAAGCATTTTGGGTTTGTGAGGTTTTACTACATTGTGGGGAAAGTTTCCTACTTGAACCCTGTGCATGTAAATGATCATTATTAAAGCTACCTTAAACATTCACATTGAGGTTAAGGTATTAAAGGGATGAACAGCCACAAAGATGTGGCTGCTCTTACACTTTTTTTGTTTTTACTGACTTTGAATTTGATTATATTTTAGGGCATCTGAAACCTTTAATGGGAAGGGTTTTGCCACTATTCATATTCTCAGCAAAATGACATAAATGTATAAACAGGACCAGATGGATACATAATCATCCATGACAATCCAGAACGTATTTCTGATACTTGAGCCCGTTATCACTAAACAACATGATAGAAGGCAGAGCAATAACTCATAACAGAGGCAAACTGCATCCTGATACTGGAGAAGTGGTTTGGTTAGAAACAGAACTCACTCTTTTGTCCAGTATGTCCTCTGAACCTGTCGTGCAAGTTCTCCCTGGATGGGAAGGAACAAAGTGCTTGTTCTTTGTTGGAGGGCATTTTCTTGCCTTTAGCTGCATGGTTTGAGGATAGCTAATAGTTTGCAAATATATGGGATCTTTAGGAGTAACTACTAATTTTCTGGAGCAGTCTTCTAGTGATGAGAGAAGAAAGCTAAGACATGTAGTGGATGTTAAAATTATTCTTGATGCATTTATGCATGTTACGTACATTTATTTTTGTCAGGAGGGACCTGGGTTCAACCAGCAAGTTGTTGAGTTTTTGTATTGAAATTGTTACCTTAACCAAAAATTTTGTATATTTTCTTTGCTATTTCTCTGCCTTACTTTTAGATAAGAAGTAGAAGGAGGAACATAAGGACATACAGGCTAAGTTGTTATCAATTACAATTTCAAATTAAAGCTGGAATACCTGAAAATTCAGGACATTTACTGATACAGGAATATAGCTAATTCTCACCACCTAAAGCTCACAGGGAAAAACTATTCTCAGAACCTTAACATAAGCCATATCCTTCAGATTTGGATCTCTTCTCAAAGAAAATTCATATGACATTTGGAACATCTTTTAAGCTTTTGGAGTATTATCTGACATGAGGGTTGGAATGAGCTGAGAAATAGGAGTCATGAATCTTTTACCTGCCCTTGCACTGACTTGCTATGTGACCTTGAGCAAGTGGTTCAGGAAAACACTTCAGGAATTCTGTCAGATTTTGTGTTCTCTGCTATTTGTTCCCTTGTTTATTTAGACAATCTTCTTTTCAGGTATAAGTTACAAAAGGAAAGGACAAGGAAACCACTGGATTTTAACATTATTGACAGCCAAAACGCATGGTAATCCAATCACCATTATTTTAAAAATGTTGCATTAAATTCTGTGCCTCAGTTATGCCATCTCTAAAAGTGGAAAAATAAGGTGGATAATAAACTGCTCATGGTTTGAAAAAACATCACCAACATCACCACAGAAATGCAAAATACTATTTTATTTTAGGGTTTCTGACTGCTGTGCATAACTGAGGGAATCTTCACAATCTCCTAAATGAAAAAATCTATCTTCTACTTTGCCTCCTACGAAAGGGAAAACTTTGGCATGCTCAAGTATGCCTTAAAGGCAATGCTGCCTTTGGGATCTCACATTAACATAATGATAAATGTGCCGTGTATTGCTTGAAAATGCTATGTGCCAACGTGTCAGAATATGTTTTCCCTACACACCTCTCGATTAGCATCTTATTTACATACTGGCAGGAAAGGGATTCTGAGAAAGACCTATGAAATAAAGTATGTGTTAATACGGTCTTCTCTAAGGCCACAGTATTAGTTCCAAAGTCAGTTATCTGGTGGCATGTCCTTCAGAGCTAGTGGGAATGTGTTACATGTTTTGAACTACCAAATCCATGTGTGTTTCAGAAAGCAGTGGTAGTGGTGATATGCTTTTCCATCTTATACTAGTGCTGCATTTACTGTATAATTAAAGACTCAATACATACCTTGGACAAAATCACTTTCCCACAGTCCCTGGTATATCACAGGACAAAATATCTAACTTCAGTGGAATTTTCACTGGTTTCATCCATTCAAGTATTATGGAAATATGGAAGAAAATAGTATAAGCATCTAACATCATTAGTAATTTGTTTCTTGTTGCTTTTGCTTATGTCTTAGTATATTGATTATTCTTTGCTTTGGTTTTGTTTGTGTGTTTATTTTAAAATAATTTCCTGAATTTCCAGTATTTCACACTATTCAGAAGCTCCAAGCTCTAGATACCTATTTTAACAGGGGCAAGCATGAGAATATGTATGCAGGAAAAAAAAAAAAACAAATGCTGAAATGATAGTTGCTATTCCTTCTTTGTAAATTAAAGATACTGTTGATATTGTAATTTATACTTGTGCAGTGCTTATAAATCCTCGTTATTAGAAAACCTTCAGGCTAGGGACTGTATGGGTGTTCCACTCTATCCTATTGAATTGAGTCAAAATGAATTTCAAGATACTATTTACAAATAATATAAACATGTAGGAACCTGCAAAGAATACGTGGTCAAAATTTTTATGAAAATCATACCACATTAACAGACTAAACAATTTTGTAGCATCATGGCAAAATAAGTGCATATTTTCACCTCTGAGAATAGATGTGAAAGAAGTTAATTAAGTAGCCTCAGGAAGATACCTTTCAGGAAGTAGCCTTTCAGGAAGATGCTGCTTATGTAAGATATCCTTTATCAAAACCAGTGAAAAGAATGTTGTAGCACTTGAGATGTGAAATGATCAGAGCAGGTGAGGCCGTGAAACATTTAGGGAAGCAACAAACATCTTATTTTAGAGCTGCTATTCTGATTTAAGGACAAAAAAATCCTAAACCCTTCTCTGAAACAGACATAGCCTGGATGCCATGCATGGAGACGCCAGAGTAGAAAAGTTCATGAGAGCAAGGAGGTAGGTATCAGTCACCATCTTCTGGAAAGGGCACAGTAGAGTTTGAAGAGGAAGATTAGATAATCCAATTTGTTCTTTCTGAGTTTCGTATGAAAACTATAAAAAAGTGGGGTCAGCAGCACAAACTGAAATTGCAGTTTAGAGGAAAGACAGCTCAAGAAAAGAGATACAGATTTATGAATAATTAGAATAGAGTTAGTAGATTAATTCGTGCTTTCATTGACTTTTACAAATGGCTCTGAGCAAAGAATTGGTTCAGGGTATGATAAATATTATTTTGAATGCTACAATAGAATGCACAGTAAACTAATATCCCCTCAAGCAATGAATGTAAACACAGTTGTTGGTATTATATTTCCAGAGGTTATGGTATTTTAATCAGCTCTAGAGAGGACTATCTCTGGGAAGTGCTGCTCTGATGTTGAATGTTACTGGCTCCTACTGGTGACTGTGATGTCTGAAACTAGAATAGTTCAGCTCAGAAAATCTGGAGAGCTGCCAGATCCAGCTGAACTCAGTGGATCAAATTCTGATGGTTTTACACATGAGCAGATGTGTTGACTTCATTAGGGTCTCGGGTGTATAACAAAATACTTTCTTCTAATATGATTATATCAGGAAACCGGGATTCAGCTGTATCTGATTTATTATTGCTTTAGATATCAGTTTGCCCACATCGTACCTGTCAATAACATCTCAAATGAAAAAAAAAAGAAGTAATAACACCTGGAAAGAAAATAACTTTAGTAGACAGACGATGGTTTTGGAAAATGAAATAGATTAAACAGACAAAAGAAGATAAAAACTGATAAAACTGTCAAAGCAAAGAGCCAGGGCCAGAGAGTGCGGCTTAACATCTCTGCTGCCCTCTCACTGATGGCCTGACTTAACAGCATGCTGAAGAATTTAAAATGCAGTAATAGCTGAAACAGGGTCATTACAGACAGCGGGTGGGATTTTTCAAGCACAAGTTGAGCACTCTCTCAAGTCCTTGATGTTTTAGCTTTGGTTTTTAGTAGGTGCACAGGTGGGCCGACCCTGATATTTCTGAACTGACTCTCAGAAGCTGAAGCTGGATGTATGTTCAAGCCACGGAGAGGTGTTTTCTACCTCGTGTTGTGCTTCTGTAGTTTTTGGGTAAGTTTACTTTAGACAGCTAGTCTACATAGATGGACTCTCATCTTGCATGATTAACAGGGCTGAGAACTCAACTTCAAGGAGTTCTTGGGAGAGCTGTTTTAAATTGATTATTTTGCTGTTCAGAGGCTCTAGTTACACAGCACTCATTAGTGACAACTAAGGCACTGAATAAAGCAGACCTGTCAGACTTCCCGCCTTTGAAAAGACAGATAAATTAGTCTGGGCAGAGTGCCACGCTAGTCTGGTTATATTACTTGCAGTAGTTGAACTAGCTCAGAGAGAGGTAGCTCAGGTATCCCTTCATGAGGGGATAGCACGCTGTCTGGATGTCCCTCATGCAGACAAACAGTTAATAACATTTTGAATAGGCTTCTCTGCTCTATTTCAGTTAAAACATTCGGGTAACTCAAAATAACAGCCTAAAAGTGACAAGTTTTGGTTTTTTGGGGGGGAACTGTGCTCTAAGGGAGACCAGTGGTGTTACCCTACTGTACTGCAAATCGTGGGTGGCCTTTAACCTTTCCAGCTGGCTCTGCTATCACTCAGTCAGGTTCCTCTGGAGTGGCTCTCATTTGTCTTCTGGCCCTTGGGGCTAGTGCAAGTGAATGCTGTCTCAGGGGAGCTCAGGCTGGGGGCTGTGGACCCAGCCTGTGTCAGCTAATGCAGAGCATGACATTGAGGGAATAGGAGAAAGGGCAGAGTTTTCTTACTGCCCTCTCTTTCTGTGCCAGACTACAGTTGGATCCAGAAAGGGGCCATCAAGCTGAGTTGATGTACAAGCAGAATGATGCATTTGCTTGTCTTTTCAATGATGCTGTATCTCCAGAAACATTATAAAAATGTAAGCAACTGGTTAGCCATCATTTTCTAATTTGACCAGAAAGTGTATATATTAATTCACCCAGATAACTCTAAGACAACCAAGTGAAATTTGAACTGGAAATATAGTTTCTTAGACATTGCTTTCCCTTCTTTATTATATATATATATATATATACACACAACTCTTCTTTATTATATATATATTCCTTCTTTATTATATATATATATATATATTCCCTACTTTATTATATATTTTGTCGCCTCCAATGTCAAGATACAATCCAAAGATTTCACAGTGATATCTTCTCTTCCTCCCTCCTCCCCCCAAATGTGAGTGTAAAAAGAATCAGAAAGAAGGACAGACTGCCTAGTAACTCCAGTAAGTTCAGCCAGTGGTTTGGATCAGCACAGGTTTGCACCAAGGCAGACGAATAACAGCTACTTTATAAAGGGCAGAACATCCCCAAAATGAGAGACCTGTTCCCTTCATAGGCAGTCAGACAGAAGTCTGGCTTTGAAAGCTTAGGTTCAATCGAACAGTAGGAGAACTTGAAAATTTGTTTCCTATTTCCCAAGGAAATGCTCATCCTGTGAACATGTTTCAGCTGAATGAAGTCAAATTTGATCAGCTGGCATTTTCTGACAATAACTGACTGCCATGGTTCAACCCCAGCCAGCAATCAAGCCCCACACAGCCACTCAGTCACGGACCCACCCGAGAGACTGGGGAGAGAATCAGGAGGGGAAAAGCCAGAAAACTCATGGATTGAGACAGAGACAGTTTAATGGAGAGAGCGAAAACTGCCCACGCAAGCAAAACAAAACAAGGAATTAATTCAGTTTCCCATGGGTAAGCAGGTGCTCAGCCATCTCCAGGGAGAGCAGGGCCTCATCACGCATAACAGTTACTTGGGGAGACAAACACCATCACTCCAAACATCTCACCCCTTCTTCCTTCTTCCCCCCACTTTATGTACTGAGCATGGTGTTGTATGGTGTGGAATATCCCTTTGGTCAGTTTGGGCCACCTGTCCCGGCTGTGTCTCCTCCCAGCTTCCCATGCATCCCCAACTTCCTTGCCAGCATGGCAGTATGAAAAGCTTTGGCTCTGTGTAAGCCCCGCTCAGCAATAACAAAAACATCTCTATATTATCAATATATATCTTTTATACCTGTCTTCGGCACAAATCCAAAACACAGCTCCACACCAGCCACTGGGAAGAAAATTAACTCTATCCCAGCTGAAACCAGCACACTGACACGTTTGGAAATACCTCAGTGAAGCTATAGGAAAAATGACAAAACATCATCCAGCAACCCTTTGCTCTTGATGTAGATATGTAATGTGCCCAGTACTGGAGAAATAAGTGAAGAAGCATAGGTAAAATTGACATTAGCCCTCTGTAGCTTCCTGGATTGCTGGTCAACCTGGCCTGTACCAAACAATGTTTAAGACACGTTTGACCTCACTGATAATCAGCAAAGTGAGTAGGTTTAGGGGCCTCTGGTAAACCAGTGATTTAACAGAATAAAACAAAATTCTGTCATATTTAAATATCCAGCTAATTTAGTTTTGTAGACAAAGCTGGAGAATTTTAGAAATCTGGGCAATTTTGCTGAGGAGTCCTTGACCAAGTACTCACATGGATGCTGTGTGGTTGGGGAAGAAGAGAACACAGCAGGGTTAATACAAACTCTCAGAACAGTATTCATCCAGGAAGGAGTGAAAAAACAACTCTCAACTAAAGCAGACTTTTTACACTCCTAATGACTCAGTGGAGACTTGCAAGACTCTTACCAAATGCTGTTAAATAAAATTTTCCACTTCAGCAACTTATTCAACCAGAGGGAATTCTGTCTGCAGTACAATTGAAAGTATTCTTGTTCAGAAAATAGACATCATTGATTCCCTGAGTTTGTGAAAGCATTGTTCTTGATGCTACCCATTGGTCTGTGCTTTGAATAATTCTTCGTGATTGCTACTGAATAAGTCAATGTTGTCAGAGCATCAAACAGGGAATGGATTATTATTATTACATAACCATTTTGCCAGATGCAGTTGTTACCATAAAGGCTGGGTAGAAACAAGACTCCCTTTTAAAATGATACCATGTGCATTGATCTAGAAACTGGGGGGTTAACAAGTCATCATTTAGGGTACTCTTAATAAACAATAAATTCCCATTTATGAGTGATATGCATAAAGAAAGACAAAACCTCAGTAGAGGAAAAAAAAATACTCAAGGACAGCTTGTAAAAGCACTTGACAATACATCTGTGAAAGGAAAAAAACAACCCTCTGTTTCAGGACAAACTAATGATTTACATTTCATCACACTCCAGTGCCAATATCCGATAACCAAATGTTCCATCACCACTGTGCTGATCCTTTCTGCCTTTCAGAAAATCCTTCCACGTCTTTTCAGTGGACAGCATGACCCCATAAAGGAGGCACCCCTTCAGCACCTGGTTCCATCTGTTTGCTCATACTATAGGTATTTTAGATAGTAAGGTCCCTCATATTTTACTCTGCTTATCTTCCACAATGCAAGGTTAGCTGCAACAGCTTTTTCTGGGAAATACTCTGTCAACATCACCTCACACAGTGAAGTTCACAGCATAGTATTCCTATTAATTGTATTGCTATAGCTCTTTCGAGCCCCAGAAAGAGTCTGACACCATTTGCATTTGGTACTCCACAAACATCCCATGAGCATTTCCTTTATTACAGAATAAGTATCGTTTCCCTGGCTGCCATTTGTTTCACTACAGAGAGGATTTTAAGTTCACATATGTTAAGATTGGTCCTGAATCATCACTGAGAAATTCTAAATCGAAAGCATCTGTCAATTAAGTTTTTTCTATCACTAAATTACCCAGGGCCCTAAATCCTGAGTGGCCCCCTCATCTCTGTTTATCTGACACTGCGTGTAACTATTTCATGCATACAGTTAAAGAAGCTGTGACCATTCCTCGCTCTCGTTACCTTAGGGAAGAAGCAAACAACTTCTTACCTTCTCAGAGTCTTATTATTCACATTTACATTACAGTCTTATCTAAACCTTCAGGTCAATAAGGCACTATTGGCCAAAACATTAGGCAAATACAATGCCCTACCCTGACAAACCTATATCCCAAGACGTGTGACACGGAGAAGGAGGGAAGACAAGGCTGAATTTAAAGTCATTATACATGTTATACTCATTTAAAACTTTTCATCACATTATAAATTCAAAGAAAAAGTGTTGAAACTCGCCATCTATGCCTTAAGCTATTAGACAGGGTCTGAGGATGTATCTGTAAGGTGGCTGGTGATTGTGGTTGTCCTCTGCATTCTGAATATTACTAGAAGACTTTACAGAGAATGCAAAGGCAGGTGTAGCCTGAAAAAAGCTCAGCCTTCCTCAAAATACTCAGATAAGAATTCAGCTTTGAAAAGGTTATCTGAAAAGAAGCCTCAGACTTCCTGTGGCTAGCCTTGGTCCAATAATACACATGTATTTTTTTCAGATTGTCTTCAAAGAATGTGTTGCTCTTACAGAGAGAATTTCAGCACAAAGACAAAAGTGATCAAGGTATCACAGCCTGATACTCTCCCTTCCAAGTGAAAGCTTTTTTGCTAGGGAGGTGGACGTCTAAGACAGGTACACATGAAAATATTGCGAGCACTGCAATTCAGTCCTAAGACAGTCACACATTCAACAATAGGTGGTTAAACAAGAGCATGAAATTAGATGTACCTGTTAGGTTTTTTTACTGTAATTGGCAGAAGCTGCACTGAACAAGACAGAACAAAGCACAAGCTACGAGATTAAAATGCCGTAATGTACAAAGATGCCATTTCATGCCGTTTTTATGCCGGTGTTACACATTGTGCTGGATGGTGTTGTATGCTATGCTGGATGCCATGTACTGTGTCTAACTGTTGTTATCTACCCTATAACTTAAAGTAATGGTTCAGTGTTAGAAATCGTAGGCTAATCAAGGGCCTTTTATTTTTTGGTCTGTTCTCTCACAGCAATTTTCATTTTTACTCTTAGTAGCAAATACATTCTGCCTCAGAGGAGCTGCAACTATTTCTAAGTGGCGAAAATGGTAAGCTTGGTTGTAAATGAAATGTGGGATACACTGTCAATACAAGCTGTACAAAACATAATAAGAGCATTTAAATATTTTATGATTTTTTCCAATGTTCTATCAGAGATTGAACACTGGAATGAGTCTTAAGTGAGAGCAACTTACCAGATGAAGAGCATAATGAATGTCTTTCATAAAAATTAATATTTAAACAGTGCAGTTAGTTGTATTATAATTGTTCAACCTCAATACAATAATGACGTTTCACTACTATTTCCTCTAGTATAACTCTAATCTGAATATTATATACATAAACTGCACTGAATAGAAATTCATCAGGCATGGAATCATCTCTTAGAAATGCAACTCATTGGTTGACTAGGATGGTTAATCCAGCCTCATTTTGAAGATACTGAATGTGTGTGTGTGTATAGACATATATACGTATATGAGTGTGTGTGTTTTAATCTAATTTACTATAATACAATAATATATATGTATTTTAGTCCCAAATCCACAGAAATAAGTGTAAAACTCCTATTTCCTTCAGTGAATATTGGCTCTTATGCCCCCAAGACATTTTACAAGAATGAAAGAATGCTGACTCTTTTGAGAGCTGAATATTGCTATTACCCTATCTTGGTAGAATATTTTAACAGAGAAAAGATTTTGCATACTAACTCAATAGAGCAGTAAGAAACTGTTGAGGCAAACTTATCAAGAGGAAAATATCAGTAGGCTGCTCCAACATGGACCTGCCCTTTTCTTCAAGCTCCTGCCCCATTTCACTAAAGAAAAAAAATCACATTCACTAAGTGTGGTCATGCAAGTCCATACATACATAAACACACACTTATGGAATGTCTGTTGCAGGCAACAGAAACACTGACACTAAATTTAGTGAAGATGGACTGGGGAAGTGTGTAAAGTCATCTGGAACATTTAGCAGTAAATTTAGTAACCAAAACGTTCTTTTTGAGTATCAGCTGCCTTCCCATTCAGCAAAACTTTTGCAGTCATTTCTTAGACCAGCAGCATATTTATCCTCCTGCATCATATTAACTGTTCTTTTGAGGACCATCTTATTCAAACAGTTTTTGCAGTTAGGCGTCAAACTTGGTGCTTGAGTCAGAAGGCAGCTCTGAAATCTGTGTCTGTGCACGGTAAGTGTGAACTCTCTCTGTATGCAGGAGGGGTACCAATGTGGGATACCTCTCTGATCAGTGTGAAATGCCAGATGAGTGGCAATAAAGCAACTATGTCAGAAACTGTTGTTCTGACCACCAAAGAAATACAGTAGCTCAGCACATCTGGACTCCTCCAGGACAATCATCACCATTAGTGATGTAAGGGAACAATCATCACCATTAGTATCATTAGGCGTATCATGAGATTTTACATTTACATACATGCAGAAATACACTGGACACTGTATCTGTCCAGTGTTGGTAAGCAAGGCATACTGAGGGAGAGGGATGAAGAAAGCAGAATGGAATTGTTTTTTGATAAAACTTCATTTCATTTGCATGAAATAATCTAAGCAAGTTTTTGGAAGGAAGATGGAGCAGGATTTTGAAGCTAGCTAATTTTGAAAGATTCTATTGCACTTGATCCAGATTTACTAGAAGCATGCTGCATGTCCTTGAAATCTCTCTTATATTTCCCTCTCTACATTTTCAAGATTTTAATGTGATTTAAAGGATTACAATTTTCCTCAGCATTAGCACATGAATTTCTTGCGTGGTGAAGGCAGAAGCAGATGGGGAGGGGAACACACAAGTGGAACACTTAAATTAACTGAAACACATCTGAAAATATGTAAGCCAGTCAAGACAAAAAAGATATACAAAATCCCCCCAGTCTATCAGTTTAAGCTTTTCTTCTTGGAAAATCTTTACTGCAATGAAATCTCTGCAAGCACTAATCCTTAGTAGATGGCATTTTATTTCATTTAATTGATTTTCCTTATTGCAGCCAAGTAGATAAAAGATTGAAAATCTTCTATTGTACATGTGTAAATACCTTAGGAATCCTTTTTAATATGCACACCAATTAGCTTATTAACAAATTCAGACTACAGAATCTCACTTTGAGATGCGATTCCAGCTATTTGCATAACAACTAATCACCTCAACCCACGTACTGAAAAAAGGGGCAAGATTATTGGCACATCTGTATACATTTTTAGCGCTTCTACTGCCATGGTTATGTGTCATTTGGTTTTATTCATGACTGAACAACTGAGCATTTCCATTGCTGTAGCATGGCATCAGAGAAACTAGCAAAATCTAGGTCTCTCTAGAGAATTTTCCATTTTTATCTCTTAACTGCTGTGTTGCCAAGGTTCTTCCTATGTTGACAATGGTTTTGCCTTGAACAAGGCAGCATCATAAAACCTTGGGGCCCCTACAAGGCAAGAGTAACGTTTCATAAAGTTATCCTTATGAAATATTCCTTGGCTTCTCCATAAATTTCATTATGTGCTCCTGCAGAGCATTCAGAACCTTTCAGCTTCCTGTAGCCTCAGCAAAGGATGAGAATTTCTCAGCTCTCAGAAGGATTATGCTCATGTGGACCCTGCAGTCAGGAAACTCCTCTGCTTCACTAGTGCATTTAATTGCCCCCAGACGTAGTTTTTATTCTCTGCCATGGATACAGTCCCTTAAATGCATTTGACAGCAGGCAGTGAGAAAAGCCTTTTTTATTCACATGCATTAAAAGTGACTGAGTGAGTAACACATGATTGGAAGAATGAAGCATTACTGTGTGTAAACAGTGAGCAGATATACGGAAAAAAGCAAGAGTGAATTTTGGGACAGATTGAAAGAGATGTGTGATCAAGATAAGTAGTGTCAAGAGAGAACAGAGGTGGAAAGTTAAAGGACATAATAGAAACTCTACAAAAAACGCTCAATGGAAACTAAAGTACCTGACTAAAGGAGCTAATAGATGAAAAAAAAAATGACCATCTGCGACCATCAAGGGAACACCAAACAGGCAGCTACAGAAATCCCTGTAGGCAGAACACCTAGGATGAATGAAGGACGGCTGCAGCAATTATAATATGAATTTATTATTGGTTTATGAAGTTGTAAAGTTGTATATATGTAGCTGTGAGTAAAGCCTTTGCTTAGATCCTTATCTTGTAAAGGCAAATATACTCAATTTTGGACAAGGACATTCTTCTCTACTTTCTCTTATTTTATCTAAGGTAGATGACAGCCTGAAAGCATGCTAAATAAATAAGAGTTATTTTTTTCAGATACTGTAATTACTTATCTGCTTGAGTAGATCAAGTTAGAAGTTACTAGACAGTAGAAACAAATTCTTGTTGGGTTCAGATTTAACACTTCAAATCTGATTCTTCCAACTGAATTCTTATAGGATGTAATTTTGGACTTAACTAACTGCTTTTACATCATTAAGTCCTTCAGCTCATGTTTCACTGAATAGTTCTTACTGTCAAGTCATATTGACAGTAATTTCAATAGCCATCCTTTTTATCTATAGTATCAAAGTTGCATTTTCATGACAAATTATCTTATGTCATAAAAAAAGAGATTGACAATTAGTTACGTAACACAGATCTTAATTTTTTACAGTTTCTACAGGTTTTATTTTTATAGATATTTGGACTTAGATACTGAGTCAAATCCTCAGCAAATGTAAACTGATATGGGTCCAGGGAAGCTGCAGAGATTAATTAATCTAAACAACTTAAGCATCTGGCCTTTATTTCTGGTTTCTCTACGGTACATCAGCGGACACACAAACACACACAAAAAAATACTTCCTGTGTGTTCACAGTGCAAAGCTGATGTGCTCTAACTGAACTATTCTTAAGAAGTACACAAATGTAACTGTGGCTCAAATCCAGCCCTGTCCCTGCTCCTGTTTGAAATGTCAGGATTTTCTATCTTTGGTATAATCTACAGGACTATCAAAAACAAACCATGAGGAAGAGCTTAAAAACAAACAAATAATTAAAAAACACACCAAGAACCAGCATGTACACAAATAACAAACCAATAATTAATTTAAAGGGACTCTGTGTTCATTTTGACAGCCAGATACATTAGCATTTGGGATGAGGAGTTTAAGTTTCAACAGATGCCCTGGAAAGCAGGGAGACCAAGACATTATTTGAATTTGAAGTACATCAACAGGAAGGGGTTGTACTAAATAGCCATAAAAGTAACTTGTTACAAAGTGAGCTGCAAGGCACAAACAACCCTCCACTGTTACGAGAGAGATATCAGAGAAACACTTACCTCTGTGTCACAGATGCCTTCTTAGACCATCCTAAACGGCCCTTCTAAGCGCATCTCCAGACCTAAAATAAGTCAGTGTCAGGCAGTGACATCCCTCTTCATCTGGGTGCAAAGTTGTTCTCGGTCTGTATTTGTGCTACACACATGCATCATTTGTCCCCCAAGTTATGTGGCACATCTGGCCTGGCTAATATCAGAACAGGTCTTCAAACGCAAGCCTACAATCCAGGTAGAATCACTCCTTTAATTCCAAATAGTTCAAGGGATTAAAGGCAAAGAATTACCTTCCTGGGGCTGAAGAGAGGGGACCAATTAATTTCACTTTTGATGCCTGAAAATAGAACTGACACAAGCAATCTGATACAAGACATATATTATATCCCGACTATGTCATATTACCCTGAGTGACAATATCCACACAGAGGTAGCATTTCTGTACATGTACATCAGCAGCATGTTCTGACCATGAAACTGAGTTTTTTTAGGTTTGGTCATATGATAAATCTTACCATGATTCTTTATGGCCCCATCAAATAAGCAAAGCAGGATCATGTTTGTATTGCATCTGTATAGCTCATTTATACCAACTTTCTTAAGACTGTAGTACCATATCTTCTCTTTATTTTTTTTGCCTGCTGACACCTAATAGTACCAGTTTCCATAATCATAAATTCAAAACAACAAACTACTTCAAAACTTTTAGAAGGTAAAAGCAGAGAAGCAGGCACAAAGCCTGGCACTCATTTTTTTCCCCTAATATTATTTGCCTATGTTTTCAGAAAACACAACTAAAAGGTTTCCTTAAGAATGCACTTGAATTTACAAATCAATATCAGAGTCTATCATGTAAGTTTAAAAATGGAACCTACTATATTACTCTCTGCACAAATCTGTACATTACAGTGTGTACAAAACATGCAATCCCTTGGCAAGTTTCCAATGCAGACCTTGATGCCACTTTCTGGAAACACGCTGTATGCACGTTTCAGAGCCCAGGAGCCAGCTGTGGACACAGATACACTCCCACCTAGGAGGCACCTGCTGGGCCTCATGTCTTGTTACTCCCCGAAATAAAAGGTCCTGCAACATGCTACCAAGGAGAATCATCACTAATGTGTAGACAGCACTTACCTAATTGCCTTCTTCTCCATGTTTTCTGCTCATATGGGAGAAGTAATGCAGCAGTTTTTTTGGTATAGGACGAGGTGCAGGAATGATACCCTCTCTCCAGAGTCATTCATGCTGGTTACTGAATAGATATCAGAAGGCAACATCATTTGGCTATTTCTGACCTGCAATAGATTGCTATTTACAACCCTTTTTATGCTATTATTCATCTCCTGAGCCATCTGGCCCCTGTTGCAGGATACCTGCAGATGTATTAATAAACCCATCTAATAGAGCTGTACATATTAAATATACAGCAGAAGCAGCTGGTTGGTGTTTGTTGTGAGCTTTTTATTTTTCCCTAATGTTTCAGCCACTGTAATTTAAAGTCCTAAGCAAGCTCCTTCAAGGAAAAGAACAGGGTTTTTTTCCTTATCTTCCCAGGAAACAAAATAAATTTATCTTTCAGAAAAGAAGCCTGCCATTGAAAAGCAACATAAATATAATTTTTCTCCCTGGAGTATAAACTTTAGGTTTAGCCTTTGAACAGCATTGTCAGTTCATCTAATATACCCCCCTGACAGCTCTCAAATTAATTGCACCAGATTGCCTGCAGTGTGCTCATTTGTTTGTTTGTTTATTCTTAACTAAGAATGACTTTCAGAAAACTTTACTTCCTTTCAGATACAAGTGGGGTTAGAGGGAAATAAAACTTATCTTAAAAGACTTCAAATTGTAGACTAATAATTTTAATGATCTAACTAGTGTTCTTTGGGATAGCTTATAAATTTCTCAAAGTGGGCCTACAGATGTAAAGCTATGTAAAACAACAGACAAGAAAATACGTCTATACACAAATAAATAGCATAAACATTTTTTTTCTACCATTAAAAAAAAACCACTCTCCTTAGAGTGCACCTGAAAAGTGTCTTTGAGTTAAAAAAGAAGGAAAAGGAAAAGAAAAAACCCAACTCATCACATAACCCCTTCAGCTAGGGTTTTTTCAGCTTGATTAAATGGCTTGTTTCAACTTTCCTCACCTGGTAGCTACTGATCTAATTATGACAGCACTCAAAACACAAATTAAAGATTAGGAGAAAAAGGCCGATGTGGGATCAAAAAAAAAGTGAGAGTGAATAGCTAAGACCAGCAAGTCTAAAAAGCTGAAAACCAAGTATACCAGTTGTGGTAATTCAGGATGTTGGAATGGGAAATAAAATCTAGCTGTGGAAAAAAAAAACAAAATCAAACAACAAACAAAAACTACCACAACAAAAAAAAAAACCCTAAATGAAAACTAAAATGCTACCTGGGGCAGGTAGCAAGTATTTGATGATATTTAATGCAAAAAAATATCACCCCCCCTCTCCCTTTATATGTTCAACTGCACTTCTTAAAGTTCACAGAACAAAATCTTACAGTTTTAAAGATGACTTGCAGAAGTGTCTCAACTGGACCTATGTAAGGTACTAGAAAAAAATCCTAAACTACTTGGATTGGACCACTTTACTTTTTACTAAAACTCATGAAATACCATGAAGAACTGGTAGATGAGTTGTGGAGTAAATAGCAATAATTCTACATGTCCAAGGAAACCCTGTCTATCACAGCCATTGGTGTTCATGCTTTGAACATTCCCCATAAATTTTCAGGGTGAAAACCAGCAGCTGTCCCAAGAGCCCCAGGTATATCAAAAATCTCCTTTTTTCTCCCTCCATCTCAGTTCTGAACTCCTTTTTCTCTTTTCAAGTACCTTTAAATTAATCAGAATCCACACTGTGATCCTCAGAAGCAACACAGAGAAAAGAATATGTAGGGCCAGTACAACCCCCTTTGACTTCAGATGTTGCAGTGTGAGACAGGAAGTCCTATACCTACCCACTGCTCCATGTTCCTCTGAAAATATGTCCCAGCCCAACTGGTGAGTTTTTTGGAAACCTGTTTATTCCTTCTTCTTTCCTGTATGCATACTGGTGTTCCCCAGAAAAATGTGCTCAATGTGGTTTCTATTAGTGATGTATAATTTTGTCTTCTATATCTAGTGAATTCAAATTGTTACAAACCATCCTCATAACTGTTCAGATTTATGCCCACCCAAACCTCATTTCCATCTGTTTCAGTGATTGCACTTTAGAGGGTTGAGTTGGATGTGAGCCATTATCCTAGAGGTGGAAAACCAAGGCTTAACACACTAAATCTATTATCATCTCTGTCCCAATATAGTGGACAAAAGGATACAAGCCAGACAACTATAAAAAGTGTTCACTAGAGATAAATAGGAGCCTATTTGGTAGGTGAATTGCACTTTTGACACCTGTCAATAATTGGACATAGCCATCTAGTGAAACGAGGTTTTATTTTTCTCAAAGGAGAAAAGCACTTCAAACTAACTTCTGAAGCATACAAGGATGAAGTGAAAAAGTAAAACCTATAACATAATCTGTATGCATATTAAAGAGACATGAATGACATAAAGGAATACCTCTCTTCTCTGAGAGAGGTACAAGGATGCACCTTTACTGAACAGTACAGTTGCTACAAACTTTACTTTTTCTCAGGCTAAACCATTGTTGAATAGTCTGTCCAGTTCTGGGGAAAAAAGGGGAAGAGAATCAGCCACGGATGGACACCAACAGGAGAATGCCCTCCACTGTATGCAGATGTGTCTCCCTTACTGCAAGAAACAAGCCCTGAAGCGCTCCTTGGTAATGAAATATGGATTTGTTGTCTAGCAGCGAGTGTAGAAAAGCATTACTGTCTCTTATTTGTAGGGAGAAACTGTGGGGCTCCCATAGGTAATGTGATTTGTTCAGGTTCATCAACTAACCAGGGGCTCAACTTCAGAGAGGAGGGTACTCTTTCATTCCTGGGCTATTGCGTGTAAGCTTCTCCATCACAGCTGCCGAGTCAAGAAGTGTTACTGAGAAAGAGAAAACTAAGAGTCCAAAAGGCCACTGGATATGACAAAGAAATCAGTCCCTTTTCTGCTGTCACAACTAGAGAACTACTGGGTTTTGTGGTTTTTTTCCATGCATGTATGACCTACATGCACTGGAACTCATTACTGGCATTTAAGTCAATTTGTTATGCAAATAATATTTAAGTAATATTGTCTTAAAAATTAAAATGCATCCTGCCATTCTAGTGGAAAACCAGCTGAGGGGAGATATTGCAATATACAACTTCCTCATGGGGGGAAGAGGAGGGGCAGGCACTGATCTCTTCTCTGTGACAGGAATGGAGGAAACGGCCTGAAGTTGTGTCAGGGGAGGTTTAGGCTGGATATTAGAAAAAGGTTCTTCACCCAGAGGGTGGTTGGGCACTGGAATAGGCTCCCCAGGGAAGTGGTCACAGCATCAAGCCTGACAGAGTTCAAGGAGCGTGGATGATGCTCTCAGGCCCATGGTGTGACTCTTGGGGATGGTCCTGTGGAGGGCCAGGAGCTGGACTCAGTGATCCTTGTGGGTCCCTTCCAGCTCAGCATATTCTGTGATTCTGTGATTCCTCCCCAGTAGTGCTGCTAGAGGTGGACACGAACACTTTGCAGAGCAAGGTACAATCACCTTTTTGTTCTTAGTGATGCAGGGGACATGAGCTGACAGACCACCTGATGTGCTTCCAAGATCATGTCAGAGAATTAGGAGAAGTCTTTGTGGGGATGGGGCACAGCGAGCAAGTGGCTTCTTCATGTGGCACATTCCATTAGTAATGTAACAGTCGATTGAAGTCAATACCGTTAGTATTCCTTGGATCAATTTTCTTTTCTATTGGACATCATTGCATTTTATACGTATATTACTATGAAATGTTTCAAAGAAGATAAGCAGTGTAGAAAGGAAATATTATTTGCATTTCTCTTCAGATCAATTCAGTCACTGATTCAAATTTTCTAGAAACTGTAGATGCTTACCAAAACAGTAAGTTTCCCATGATTTTTGTTTAACTACTTCAAAGTATTTTAACATGGAAGGCAAAGATTCCTTTCTCTAGATAGGAAAAATCTGAGAAACCTAGATATCAGCTCCCCCATGATCACACTCTTCCAAGCTGAAAGAAATCTTGGAATGTAAGAAAGTAGCTTAGTTTGAAGGTTATGAAATAATTTTTTTTGGGGTATCCCAACACAGCTTAGAAAGTCCTTCAAAGCCCTTGAAAGTCAAGGCCAAAGCCAGTGTTACAAGTAACCTTGAGACACTAGAGTGCAGTTTTTGAACTTTTTGCCAGAAGCAAGTATCAGTTTTGAAATCTAGATTGTTATTAAGAGACTGTCTCCCACAGAACCATATGTTATTTACGCAGTATTTGCATTTCTGCTGATAAGGAATATTTCAGGGTTTTTTTCCCCCCTTTTTCTCTTTCCAGTATGAAAGATTGACCTCTGCAGAACAGAAGCACAGATGCAAGCCCCTCTCACCCAAGCTCACAAATTCAGCCTAGGCTTTCTCCATAAAGTCTGTGGCAAGAGGAGTCTGGCTTTGAGTCACAGTATGAATATGATAAAACTCTCTGGAGAAATGTTATTGCCTCTGACCCTGAAACCTAAACTTTCACCAGATTTGTGTCATTGAAATTCAAGGCCAACAAAACCAGCATATTCTGAATAATTGTTAACCTTAATTTAACTGCTTGCCTGTACTGATTTTCTTTGTTCTTCTTTACAGGATTGCAGTGTAAACAGTCATGCAATCTCATCCTTCTTTATATGTGCTGAATTTCTGTCCTATGAGTAAAATATTTTAAAACAACAGTTCATTTGGGTTTTTTTTTTTGAAATAGGGATTAATAACACACTGTAGCACAGTCCACTCCAACTGACATGATTACAGAAAAATCAGGTTCCTTATCCTCAGTCTCTGTTTAGTGTTACTCATATTCCTGATGAGAAATAAAAATCTAATAACATTTAAAATTGATTTTAAAAGTCATGAGTTCAAACACCTCCAAAAATTTCAGGAAACATGGAGCTGCACTGGATCTAGGCATTCCATCTCATGAGCAGCACTGAGGTTAGTATTCCTCACCAGAAGTGCCATGCAGCTCTAAACCTAAACAGAGATTACATTAGATTATTTATATGATGGGTTTCTTTGTTAACACTTCAAACGCATAGCTGAAAAGCACATTAGGTATAAGCAGTACATTATCATTGAGCAAATAGAGGCCAATATATGGACTCAACCTCATTTAGACCTATGTTCGAAATGTTACATAGCTCTGTTATACCATAATCCATCAGAGTTACCTACCTCTGAAGCAGTAATTACCATTTCAAGTTCCAAAATGATCTTGCACTGAAGTCACAGCATGGCAGCTAAAAAGATAATTGCCTATTTCTTTGTTATTGTGTATCAGGATATGAAAGATTACCTAACCATTAGAGAAAAAAATCCTGAAATACATAGAGTTGAGTTATTTTTGTTTTGTTTCTGTATGAACATCTGATACATTAGCAGTGAACATCTTGGAAGAGGTTTCTTTCCCTCATCAGTTTTCTTGGAAATGAAACGCAGTCAGAAGGACAGATGGCTGTGTGCGTGTATGTCTGCATGTATGTTACAGGGAAGTGTGGGGGGGTTTAAAGGATAGCAAAGGAGTGGAAAGGGAAAGGACATGGCTTGTCTCCTAGTCTTTGATTCGAGCCTTGTTCATCCAATGGATCAGTGGTCCACAGCAAGCAGCCGCAGCCGGCACTGCTTGGCAGCACGCGCCCTGCAGGCGCTGGCTCAGCAGGGCTTCTGAGCCACTCGCCTTTGTCTAGTCACTCACTCTACACACTTAACGTCTACTGTCACTCATCCCCCTTTCTCTTATTTAAACAAGTGTTTTTATTACAGATACAAGCATAATCATAAATATATATTCTCTGACACATGCACGTTTACACAGGGGAGGAAAACAGCAGGAGCAAACTCACCGTTGATGGAAGTCTGATTATTCAAAGCATTGAGTCCCATAGACACACAGAAATAAAAGAGAGCTATCTCTCTTTGGTAAGTTCATTCAGATGAATTGAAAAAATCCCCTACTCTAAGACAGGGATCTTCTATAACTCTCATACAAGTAAGTTATCCTTGTCTAACCAGCCACAGTGGCAAAAAGAAAGAAACAAAAAAAATATTTGGGAGGTCTGGAGAACATAATTCCACAATTTGTTTTCACTTTGAAAGAAAATTATTAGACTAACCAGAAGTAGTTGATTTTCAATGCCACATACACTTTGGATTCAGTAAAGTCACAGAAAGTATAAATGCACAACTTGTCCCAGAGACACTTTAAGTGCTTGGTACAGCGTGAGAGCGAGGGGTAGACTTGCAACAAAAACACTTATGTCTCTTCTTAGTCTTCATCAACAGGAGGTAAAGTGCAAGACAACAGGAGAACCTGTACTTGCAGAAAGACTAAAACAGTTGATGCTTATTTATTTAAAAGTCCCTTACACATACATAATAACAAAGAAGTTAGCATTCATAGCTAATAAGTAAATGAGTAAGTAAGTAATTACAAAAGATACACATCCACAAAGTATCAGACCCAGCAGCAGAGGATGGTTTAAGTAGTTTAGGAATCAGTATAACAGACTGAAGGGAGAAAGCCACATCCCTGGGCTTCCAGCTGTTCATGCTGGCCCCAGCTCAAGGCTGGCCGGAATGGCAGGTGCTCAAAGAAGCAAATCTGCTTCAATATCTACACAAGACTGCTGCAAAGACATGCAACTTCAGAGGTACAGGTCTGCCTTACTTACAGTGCTTGGTTTTGTGTGGGGTTTTTTGGTTTGGTTTGGTTTGGTTTTCGTTGTTTGGTTGCTTTTTTTGTTTTGTTTTTCTTATTGGCATTCAGAAAATCAAGCTAAAACCACAGAATGAGCTGAACTCATCACTGGCTTGTCGATAGGCTTGTCCTGATTTGTTTCTCTAAAGCACCAAACTACCTCATCAGTATAACCTTGTTAAGTCTACAGAAATAAGTATACTGGTTAGAAAAGGCAATCCTAAATTTTGCCTGTTATGGCATTTCCTTTTCCTTGATATTTTGAGTTGTGTTCACTCTATGCCCTCAACCTTTGGCCTTTACACTCCAGGAGTTCCTAAAAATGCAATTTAGCCCTAGGATCTGCTACTAGCAGATCCCTTTTTTTATCTTAAGTCCCCAGACAACATTGTTGAAGAAAATGTGAAAGGATTTATTAAACCTGAAAGCAGAATGTGTCACTTTGTTAAGACAGAGTAATATACAGCACTATAGGTTGCTTCCTTAGCCATTGGTGACATACAGGACTTGGTCAGGGCAGTAACCACAGACCTTTCTGTCCTTCTTGCTTCAATATCCCCTGAGGTATCTGAGCTGGGAGAAGCAGAGCAACAGATGCAGAGACCTTTGTGGTCATTTACCTTACCCAAACTCAGCAACTTTGTGGAGATAACTCCCTTACCCCTCTATCCTAGCTATGAAGGGATCAGAAGTCACCAAGGTCTTAGGGCACTAGTTTGGTGTCTAATGGCAAGACAGATAAAAGTCAGGCACATAAAACTTTCTGAACTTGAAATAAACTAGTTTTTCATTTGACTGCTTTTATCTTAGCTTTTGTCATAGAACTCAAGTTTCTATTATTTTTCAATACAAAACTTCAAATCCATAAGAATCACAACTGAGCTGAAAGGTGGACAAGGGACAGCAGATAAAATTCACTCCAGATAAGAAGAAGATCTTATTGCTGGGCATAAGAAAATTTTTCAAAGAATTTGAATTCAAGGTTCCTCTTCACAGACAGTGAACACCAACCACTTATTAATTTGGTTTGTACCTATTTAGATTCCTTTAGCTAAAGTGTCACATGGCAACCTTTGTGAATGATGATCTCTGTCTCTGGTTGGCAAAGGACTCCTATCTGATGAATAATAACATGGCTTCAGTTGTTCCTTCCTTGATCATCACTCAAATTGGATTAGAACCATACAATATATCCTTAATACCCAAACTACTTCAAGCACATCAAGCTTTTCTTCTGCTTATGGTAGGCTATAAAATTGTGAATCATTATATCTTGATCTTTATCTGAAATCAATATATAATAACATTTCATACATATAACTTCCACAAAGAATTTTAAAAAAATAAAGGCCCATAAACCTTCCCGTAGACACTCTACCACCTATACTTTTCCTCTCAGAAAAGACAAAGCATCCTATAATAAATGGCTTCAAACTGAAAAAAGGGAGCTTTAGATCAGATATTATGAAGAAAATCTGCACTGTGAGCGTGGTGAAACACTGGAACTGGTTGCCCACAGAAGCTGCGAATGCCCCATTCCCGGAAGGGTTCAAGACCACTTTGGATGGGGCTCTGAGCAACACCTTCTATAAGGTATTTAAGCATGTTTCTTTATACCATGCTCTTCCCATTTAGTATTAAGAACATAATTTTTAAAACCAAATCAAAATCTCTCTGCATTCTACAGCATCAGACTGATGAAGGCTTAGGGGATAAAAAAATGTACAGCACTTAAGGGCTCACTCATAGAGCCTGAAGGCTGAGGTAGAAACCTGAGAGGCTCTTTTTTTCTTTAATGTTGAACATACAAGTCTTGTGTCCTTCATTCCTCGGATAATATATGCTGATGGATTTTACTTGTGAACTATCTCTGCTTTGCAGAGGTGAGAAGGCAAGGAGAAGCAGGAGCTCGTGCAGGCTTTCCTTGTGTTCGGAAACAGGCAGTATTGCTGTCACTGTGCAGCTACTGCAAATAAGTCACTTGTGATGAGCCAAGGGAACGATTTTCATGGTTTTGCACCAAGAAGGTCTCAGCGTGGCATTGAGTTCAGAATATACTCATGACTCATCACAAAAGTCTATCAGCAAATTGCTGACAATGATTTCTGAATAAGACACTTTCAATAACCTGTAGGATAATTCATGCTGGATGCACAGACCTCTGCAGCCACCCACCAGTCCTCCTCCTCCACCCTCAGGAACCCTCTTACTTTCTTCCTTTGCAAAGGATGAGAAGAAACAGCAGATGTGTTAACACTGGAAATTCACACAAAATAGTATTAAAAATAGATCAACATATCACAACTTTTGGGACACTTTGAAAATTTGCATGCATGTAAAGAATTCTGTACAGCTGTGCTGCTGTGCCAGAGCCACAGATCTCAATGGCATACCAGGAGCTCACATGTTACTTGTCAGCAGTGGTGACTGCAAAAGGGTTGCCTGCATGTGGCACAGCAAGCTTTGCCTCCCAGTGTTGTGACAGCAAGCATGAAAGCCAATGCAACAACAGAAGATGACAGTGGGTAGTCAGAGATAAAGCCAGTCAACCTGCTGCTCTGCAAATTCTTACCCAAAAAAATCACTGTTGCAGAGGAATTGAATGGCGCAGGTGAGGGGTGGTAGGATACAGTTACTATTTTCTTCTTCACTAAAAATCTATTTGAAGGTTGATAAAAAAAATTTTTTAAAGTCAAAATAGTTTTGTCTTCAAGTGGACCACTTGCCATAACTGAGAACACAATAGTTTAAAGCAAAAAAAAAAGAAAAACCAACGTCAACTGCAAGCTTGAAATATCTTCTTAATCAAATGGTTATGACTCCCAGCCATGTTGGCTGGCTTTTTTTTGTTTGGTTGGTTGGTTTTTGTTTGGTTGGGGTTTTTTTGGAGTTTTTTTTGTGGGGGGGTTTTTGTGTGGTTTTTTTTGTGTTTGGGTTTTGTTGTTGTTGTTGTTGTTGTTGGGGTTTTTTTGGTTTTTTTTAAGAACTTTTAAACTTTTATCTTTTGGAAACAGTGTAAGATTTTACTCAATCATGTATTAACACTGAAAATCATAAAAGTTTTCTTGAGCTATTTTGTGAGAAATGAGTTGAAATTCACTGGAGGAATATCATGGAATGTTGTAGAAAAGGTTTACAGATTAAGTCTATTGGGTCCTTACAGACCTTTGAGTCATAAAATATATTGGATGAACCATAACCTATGATCTGAGAAGAGTTGCTTACCACTAGTTCAGTATTGCAAGGGTAAATCAATCACGGGCTGACTTATTTTCTCTTTTTTTTTTTTTTTTTTTTTCCTGCATGTAACTTTCAAAGCTATTATGAAGGCATACAAACTGACCTTTAAAGTAATTAGTTTTTTTCTCTAAAACTTCAGAAGTAATTTCAGTTTAAAAAATGAGGAGAGAAAAAAAAAAGGAAAAAAAAATTAAAATCTCAGGGGCTGTTTTGAGTAGGGACTGCAGTCCTCCAGCCATCTCTCTCATGCACTAGACAAAGGAATATAGCTTGCTCTGCCATACCCATATTGATTTTGCAATTAGAAAAATATAAAAACATGATGCAAGTGAATAAACTCTATGTAGAAAAAAGGATTAAATAATACCACAACATCTAGTATTCTAACTGTAGGTGTACTTTAAATTCAAAATCACTAATAAGAATTTACAAGTTAAAAAATGCAAAGAAATTAATTAAGAACTTACAAACAATGAAATTTCTGCTGTACTGGATATTGAGGGACTGCTAGAGAACACACCACTTAGTGATGTTACTTTACTAGGGCAATATTCAACATACAGGACCCTTGAGTCCCTCATTCTCCTTTCCATTCCTTTATTTTTTTCCCCCTTACTGCTAAGATACAATGCACAAACAGGCAGTCATCCAAATGGTAGTGGTTATAAAATGGAAATACACACATATATAATTGTTAATTAGTGCTATAACTACAACACATCTGTATGCCTGCATGGCTACCTGGAGCATCATGAGTCCCCTAAAGCTACGCGGGAGGAAGGAGGTATTTGAGACATATTTTACTTTTGGGGAATTCTCCAACTGGTTTATGTTGTCACATATTGTGTAGCTGTAGACAGCCAGGGACCTGCTTCTGAGAAAGCAGAGTCATCACACTGGGGAGGCAGAGGAGCAGATAAAAGCAGAGTGGGGTTAACCAGAGCTTCAAAGTTCTGAGGGTTAAAATGATCCAGCCTGTGATTTATAAGACTTTTTAAACTGCTTTTTTCCTTACAAATTGAGTATTCCTTAAATAGCTATCTCCCACCCCTTCCCCTGCTGTTCATTAAGTCACATGCTGATGAGCAAAGAGCAGTCCCAATAGGAAAGAGCTTTGCTCTTGCAGGGAGGACGATCTCCAGCTTGGAAGATTGGAAGGGACCACAGTGAGTCATCTGGTCCAAGCTCGCTGCTCAAGCATGTGCTAGAGCACATCACACAGGATTGCATTCAGACAATTCTTGAATATCTCCAGTGAGGGAGACTCCATAAGTTCTCTGGGCAATCTGTTCCAGTGCTCAGTCACCCACACAGTAAAAAAGTTCTTCCTCATATTTAGGTGGAACTTCCTTTGCCTTTTATCCTATTGCTTGGCACCAGTGAGAAGAGCCTGGCTTCATGCTCTTGACAGACTCCTTTCAGAAACTTACACACATTGATGAGATTCCCTCTTACTTGTCCCTTCTAGGGGCTGAGCAGGACCAACTCTCTCAGCCTGTCCTTGTAAGAGATGCTCCAGTCCCTTAATCGTCTTTGTTGCCCTCCACTGGACCCTCTCCAGGAGCTCTCTTTGGACCATGGAAAGTTCACACTGCAATAATGACTTCATTAAAATCACACCACCATAATAATACCATAACACTCCCTCTAACCATCCACGTGCAGGAGCTTCCATGGCACACCAGCACATGCCTCAGCACCAGAGGGATGCCCAGAAGACTTCCCAGCTCCACTGCCTAGTTTCCTGTGGGACCCCAAGTGCCGCTGAACGGGAACCACCTCAATACAGACGTAGATCCCAGGGCATCCCTATTTTACAGGTGATGGAAGGGCCAAGTGGAGTTTCTCCAGCTTTGTCCCACTCCTCCAGTCTCCAGCAGCCACACTATCCATATCGTGAAACTGGCTCCTCAGGGAGAACTAGGAAGCATCAGGGCAGGGATTTCTCCTTTTCCCAAACCACCTCCTCCCCACCATGGGTTTTTCCAAGCTGGAAAGTGTGGAAGCTGAGGAGCCCACATGGGGTTTCTTAGAACATGCATTTTGCAGAAGACTAGGAAGAATGAAGAACTTTTCACTAATAAGTTTTTGAAAATCTTATCTGGAAAAATAAGACTGTGTGCTGGTGGTGCCTTCAGTTTAGTTTTATCAACCTGTTATAGCCCAGACATGTGGGATCAAAGGTTACAGAAGACTGATGGGAGAATGATCAATAGTACTAAGGTGACACTAATGAGGGTATCTTCTGCAAGTATGCAGTAGTTCTTTTATGCCCATGGGTGACCAAAAATAAAGGAGAGGTAATTAATCTCTACATTAACTAGTGATTGTTTACAACATACAGAGAAGCAAAGGGGCGTCTTGTCAGCAGGAAATCATTTGCTGAGAATAATGGACTGTGATGCTGGAGATCTGGTCAGGATTGCTTGGCTAGTGTGGCCAGACCACACAGGGAGGCTTTTTAAAGTTTTGATCTCTTTGGAGAACTATTTTTCTCTCCAGTGTTGTGATGAAAAGCCTCTTTGGCCGTACTGGCTGTGAAGCTTGATTTGAAGTCTGACACGGATCTGAAGTCACACAAAGGAAGCAGGGCCAACCTTTCAACTCTTACGATCACTGGGAGGGAATGAAATGCCCTCATCTTGCACCAAAAGAGAGCTGTTATATTGCAGGTTGAAAGCTATAGGTTGGAGGTTTTAAACTCTTGTTCTGACGAATATGCTCCTGTCTTGCCAGCAAAGACATTGTTGAATTTCTAGTGCCTGTGTATGCTTCAGGAATAAAAAGCTCATCAGTTCATTTTAGAAATGTGAAAGAGATTTCAGAAGGCTAGGAGGAAAAGATGTTTCTTCGTGCAAGCAAGACACATTAAAAACTATCCTCTGAACATTAACAACTCTATATTATGCATCAACAAATCTAAATTATTAGAAGAAAATTCTGAACCTATATTCAATTTTTAAGCATGTGATCACGTTCTAAACATACTTAGCTATTTTATAATTGTCTCTTTAAAAAAATTGCAGAAGTTCCAGATGGTAGTAACTTGCACATCAAAAAAAGTAGTTTTCATATTCAAATAATGCATACATGTTTTTCTGATTTTAAATGTTGTTTTTTTCCAATAGCCCAAATCATCACTAAAACTTTATTGAAGTATTTACAGCTGATCTCTTGTCAGACACTAAAAAGTCTGTGCTGCATTAATTTAATATTTTTTAATAGAGGGCTGTGGACAGGGAAGAAAAAAGGTTCTTTTTTTTTTTTTTTTTTTTTCCCCATTCCCAGCCCACTTTTTATCAGGTTGTATATGTTTTTTGAGCAGTAATTTAGAAAATTAGTGCATGTAAGTTCAACCAAGAATCCAGTCAAGGTATATGAAAGATGTAGGATACAGTCTTTTACAAAACATGGTTTCCAACTCAGTGTTTCATACATCTGCAATAAAGAGTGGTAAGGAATATAACACTGGTCCTAAAGGTAAAATAGCTTACTGTGAAAGGACTTACTTGACTTTCAGAAAACTTTAAAGAGACCTAAAATTAGCTCCTTCTCTGTAACTCACAAATTGTAAAAAGCTCTCAGGAAGAATGTTAAGATCCCAGCAGCCTAGTGGCTTAGCAGCTTCACCAGCTTTCACCTCCTATTATAATGTTTTCCCTTTCCATGTACCCTGTCAGTCCTGACTTTCTGGAAGGTACAGACTAGACACCTAATGATGACTGACTTCTATACATTTGGCCATAAGTAACTAGATGATATTTACAGAGCATATGCACCTTCTTCGAAGGAAGGTGCCCAAATACCCGAGTCCATCACCCGCTGTAGGTATCCAGCCCTCAATTCCCCATGATACATAAAACCTCACTTATGAACAATCTCAATAGCATTTACATATCTAAGTATCACTTCATTTACACCTCAAGTATCTTCTCAGTGAAACCGCATTAGCAGGTCTCAGATCACAGCCCAACCATCTATCAGCAAGCTGGTATTGTGTCTCTTCAACTGCAACTAAATGCACTCTCCTTTACCTAAGCTGCACATTTGACCTGAGTATTAAAGACTACTCAACCTGCAGCAGTCCACCAGCACTGAACTGTGACTTGGTTTGTCTGGAACTGCAATAGTTTCTAAAAAATTGTATAACCTTAAGCGACATTCTACTCTCACAACCTACAACTCATAACAATTGTCAGTGCTACAACAGTCAACAATTTGAAAGCCATATGGAAAATGTTTGGGCAATCCTTAAGTTGCAGTCTTTCCCTCAACTACGTAAAAAGTAGCAATTTTAAATCACAATTCATAAAATGAGATTAATTTGAAATGTTTGTAAATATTCAGAATACCAAGATCACCAACCATACAAAATTTGAAGCATATATGATGTCTTTTGCAAGGACTAGTTTAAGATGATAGCAACACTCAATACCTCAAGAGTGTGTGTGTGTGACCATGGCAACACAAACTGAAGTATAAAACAAATGCGAATTTTTCAAACAGTTAGACTGATTAGAAATGTCTGCCTTATTGCTGTCCAGCATTCCTCCTTACTGGTCTTGCACCATACAACAGTTAAAACCCAGAAGTGCGTATTGAGAGGCTTTCATCTGTGTCCGGGAAGCACTCACAGGACAAAGATAGCAATTTTACCTGCCATTGCCAAACACCAAAAATGTGCTCATTCTATCAGAAGTGGCTGGGCACCAAAGAAGAACTCACTGGTTCACTTTAAGATTGCAAAGAAAATACAGAACACCACAAGGCAAATACCAGCCACTGAATGACAGACAAACTTGGCACCTGTTGGGATGAGGAGGTTGGAGTACAGCATGTCAGATCACCTCTCTACCATTTGTAGCAGCACCATGAGGAATACACAGTTATCTGTAACCATCATGGTCTAATGGATGCCAAGAAATAAAACAGACAAAAAAGATCTGGAAACACATGTATAAACAAAATTAAGTATCAGATATGATGCATTTTGTGTAACAGGTAAGTGACAATTTTGACAACTACATGTTGCAGTTTTGTAAAGAAATGGAAAGTGAGCTCTTAGGCAGGATGCAGAACAGACAGGACAGATGGGATAGTGAGGCATTTGGACAACTATGCTTGTCCTTCACACGTCAGGTGTCTGAAGCAGTGCATAACAACAAAAGGAGCCTGCGTCAACATAGTCCACTACACCAGTCCTGACGACTAAGGTTATGGACTCTCTGAGCAGCTTCCTTGACTGAGAAAGCACTTCTGAAAATCTGAGCCTATGTGCACACTTTGTGAGTTAAGTTGTATACATGCTGTTTATTGCTCCTAGCAAAATAATTTTGTTCACTTTTAAACAATGTATAGTGCACCACTTTTCCATTTGAAAAAGAAAGACCTCACATTACAAATGACTACTGCTTCTACACTCTTCTCCTCAGATTTAGAGCCCACTGTTAAAAATTACTACTACTAATTATTATTATTAATTATTCTTACTCTGTCTTCCTCTTCATCACACTAATATAAGCCATTTTGTTGTCAGAAAATATGAATCTAGAAATGTCTAAAGAAGCATTTAAATTGCAGCTTTAAAACATATACAACATTGATTGCTATTAAGAAGGCTTCCAGCACATCGAAGAGCTACTTGTAGACTTTGTGCACTTTACATTAGACATGAGCAGAAAAGTTATATAAACCCAGTCAATATTAGATTAATTGGTAGTAAGATTGGGAAAATTTATCTGACAAAGCTTGGAAACCATTTTAATCAAAGTTATTAATTATTACAGAGGAAAGGTAAATTTGGGAAATTCTGGTTCTTGTCAAAAAGGGCATAAAGAAAGGATCAAGTGATCAGATACATGTAGCTGTCTTTCAAAGTGGGCCATTATGCATTTTCTGAATTAAAAATTAAAAGTAACATTTTCACAAGCTGTTACATACCATATAGCTGAAGCTTCTACACCTTCTTTGAATAACATATACAGCTTCCTACTTCCTACTTTGTAAAAAGAAATAGTTTCCAAAAAATTGGCAAACATGTTAAGTCTTTCCTCACAGCTTGTGATGAGGTGAGAAGGAGTGACAGAATTTAGGCTTTTGAAAGCAGGTAGTGTGAATAAAAAAAAAAATCCAGGAATCTTTAGCTTTTCCCTTGGAGAAATGGAAATAGCTCATAGCTGATACGACATGGGATTTCAAATTAGCATCTCACATATAAAATAAGAATAGTAACTTCAGATTACCTATGACGTCTAAAGATTAATTAGTGAATGTTTGCACTCTTAATTGAAGATGTAAGACACTGTATATGTGTTAAGCATTACTACAGAGAGGAATTTTCAGGTCTTGGTGAGTTGATTGTACATAGTAGGAATGACTTCACAGTTCTGCTAAATAATTCTCCAGTGTTTTACCAGTGTTTGCCATCACTTACCTGCAAAAAATGAAACCTTAGCTATCCTAAAGGGAAGAAGTTGATGCTATTTTGCAAACTACCAATAATAATGCATCACAAGGCAGAACAGCCCAAGAAAATAGTAATACCTAATAATCTGAGTGTGTTACATTCTCTTCAACACAATTCATGCTTTTTAAGGCTTTTTAGTCATGAGAAAAACAAAAAAGAAAGAGGAAAAAGAACTAAAATTTATGTTAATTTCTCTCTTTTAAAAATCAAATAAAGGAAGTTCTGGAAAAACCTCAGCCTGATGTGTCCAGCCCTAACCCCATTTAAATCAGAACCAAATCTCTACTGACAGCAGAGAGTAAGGGTTTCACCCAGTGCATCAAATTCTTTTTTAGCACAATTTAGTTAGTTATGCTAGATAACTACTCATAGGCAATTTGAAAAACAGCACAAACACTGAGGTGACAAAGGCAGCAGCTAATGCTCATTTGCCCAAGGTAGTAAAAAAGGAAAGCAGATTAGTAAAGGTGCTGAAAGACCTTTGGCACTGACTGGAGATGAAAGGAGACACTGAATGTAGATAAAGGTAATATCATACATGAGAGAAAACAGTTCCATATATAAAAAAATGAGCTTGGTCCTAATAGCTCACTGTCTAGGAAAGAGATATTGCCAGTAGATAGTTCTAGGACATACCACTTGAGGGACAAAAAAAGCTGTTACAAGAGGAAAAAGGACCAGAGAACACTGCATGCCCTGATACCAGCTTGCAGCTCATCTGACTCCTGATAACTTTGCTACTGGTGCTGGCTACCTGCTCTACTGAAACACACAGAGTAAATGAACCAAACCAAAAGAGAAATAAAGATGCTAAAAGACACGGATCAGTATAAGAATCTAACAGAAGGCCTGAGCTTAGAAAAATTCAACTCTGGAGATCACGACAAAAGTGTAAAAACTGCTGAGAATCATTAGGTGTATACATGAGATTCAGGAATAGATTTGATACAATGACTGAAGACACCAAAATGAATTTAGCAGGTAAGCACACAGCAGGGCATGCTGCTTCACATGCCACATAACCAGACAGTGGTGAGCATTTCCATGGTCCGTCACACACACTGTTTCAAAGAGTAGTAATAAGAAGGTCCATCGAGGGATGTTACAGAAAGATACTAATTTCTGGCTCAGGGAATCCTGAGCTGCATATATGTCTTGCTGAGTTGCTTATGTATGTTTAATGGGGCGAGTATGTGTATATTTATGGTGAAGCAGCACCTGCATGCCCTGGTTTGCCCTGACCTAGATGCCAAGGTGACATCAGAGTTGCCTTGACAGCACTGCCAGAAGCAGGGCTGGTAGAGGCAAGCTTCCAGAAAGGGAAAGTTAGGGATGCAACTAAGTCTGTTTCCCCACTGAACTGCCCAAGCAGGGGGGTGAGGAGCTGCAGCAAAGAGCCCCGGGGACACCCTGCTTTGCACCTCCTGCCTCCAATGTGCAGTGTAGGGGCTGTTCTTTCAGGCCAGGGGGGGTCTTACTGGGCCACAGTGGTTATGGGTGTTGCTGCAACCCACAGGAGTCACAACTGGGAGCTGCTGAAGCACAAGGACTCCCTCCTGTCCAGCTGTTCCCTCCAAGGCTGCAAAGAAAGCCACTACTGCCCAGTACGTTCCCAGAGAGCCATGCAGCAAGGCCAGCCTGACTAGCCAGGGCTCACACCTCCTCACTGCGATAGGAAATTCCCGTAAGCCCCAAGGCAACCTTAACAAAACAAAAAACATAAACAAACAAACAAAAAAGCAAAAAAGCCCAAAGCAGAATAAATTCCAAAACAAAATCCAAACCCAAAAGCCCTAAACCAAACAAAAAACCAAAAAACCACTAACAAAACTCCTAAGACAAACCAAAGCAAAAAAACCTCAAAAACATACCAAAGCAAGCCCCCCCCCAAACAAACCAAAACCAAAAGGAAATCCAAAACTGAAACAATAACCGAAACCAAAACCAAATGGAAAACTGAAACCAAAACAGAAACCGAAACCAAAACCAAAACTGAAACCATAACCAAAAGCAAAACCAAAATCAAAACATAAACCAATTCCAAAACAAAAACCAAAACCGAAACCAAAACAAAATATAAGCAAAAAAAACCAGGCAAGAAAATCCCATAAGCCCCAAGGCAATCTGCAGCATATTAACAAAAAATACATAAACCAGAAAAAACAAAGAGCCCAAAGCAAAGAGCCTAAAACAAACAAAAAAACCAAAAAAACCCAAACAAAACTCCTAAAAGAAATCAAAGCAAAGAAACCCCAAAAACATACCAAAGCAAAACCCCCCCAAAACAAACCAAAACTAAACCAAAACAGAAACCAAATCCAAAAGCAAAACACAACCAAACCCAAAGCCGAAATCAAAACCATAACCAAAACCAAAACTGAAACAGAAAGCAAAACCAAAACTGAAAGCAAAACCAAAACAGAAACCAAAACTGAAAAGAAAGCCAAAACTGAAAGCAAAACAAAACCAGAAACCAACACCAAAAGCAAAACAGAAAGTAAAACTGAAAATGAAACTGAAACCAAAACCAAAAGCAAAACTGAAACCAAAACCAAACCAAAACCAAAACTGAAAATGAAACAGAAACCAAAACCAAAATGAAAACCAAAACCGAAACAAAAACCAAAACTGAAACAAAAACTCAGAAACAAAACCCAAACAAAAACATAAACAAAAAAAAACCCAGATAGGAAACTACCGTAAGCTTCAAGGCAACCTTCAGTACATTTCCTACTCTGTATAGCCCTTCTAAAGAAGTCACAAATAGAAATCACTCCGCTGTGGATGTGGTTATCATAACAGCGCAAAGCACAGACAGCATACTGAGGCAAAACAGTTCAGGTCCAGTAGTCTTTTGAAAATGGATCATTAACTACAGCCCTGCAAGGTCTTTTCACAAGCTAACACATACAAAGATCAGGGGCACCTATATTTGAAATGATAAAAAATATACTTTGTTTCCCAATCCTTTTTCTTTTTTTCCCCTTTTACTGAGCACCTAAGAAACTGCACTGAAAAGCTGAAGACAGAGATGTGCCTAAAAATGTTAGATTTGAGGCCTTCCCCTTTTATTGCAAAGGACAGAGGAGAAGGAGATCCTTCTGTGGTCCTATGATCCATGGCCCTGTGACTTCGGGTACTACACCAAAATAAATAAAATCCTTTTTTTTCTCTCTCTTTTTTTTTTTTTTTTTTTCCCAGGACCTAACGGAGATGTTAAATTTTTCAGATTCGAGTGTGTTTTAACTTACGTCTTTTCCAATACATCTTCAGTGTTTCTACTGTGAACAGTAGAAACAAACAATCACAGTAGCTACAAGAAAAGCCTTGGTTTAGGAATGAACGGAACTCCATAAATATGCACATATATCCTGCTGCTTCGCTTATTGCTTGCTTTTATTTGGACCAGTTATGCACAAAAAAAATAAATGAAAAATCGGTCTGAATATCCCTCATGCTGGAGGATGACTGCATTATTTTCACACAGATCTTTTGTTCAGTTTCTGTTTTCCTGCTGACACGATGCCCCGTTTTCAGGAAGGCAATCTGCTTTTTGGCTGCTGCTCTCCTTGGAGGAGGTATGGCATGGTGGCTGGGAGGTAATGTCCTCGTGTGTCTGCAGCTGTCCACAGGAATCACCAGTGTATGGTGGAGCACAAAAGGGAGAGGGAGAATCACGGGTGAATTTCTGGCTTCCTTCTGTCTAATTGTGTTTTAATGATTTGACTAGTATTTATCTTGCCCATCAACTGCCTGCCACAGCAAAACAGGCCCCATGAATCAGGCACATCATCTCAGCAGGGCACTGTTGTTTATTAAACTGAAATACGTAATTTAATAATACTTCAGGCCAGATGCTCAGATGATGTGGACATGCATAGTCTCACTGAAGTCAGCCGATCCATTCTGATTGGCTTTGGGCAAGGAGTTGGCTATCTGTTCATAAGCATTGTAGAAAAGAGCCTTTATTCATACAC
>NW_020955666.1:662905-665765 GCF_003031625.1 Empidonax traillii | reverse complement strand
CAGGGCACTGTTGTTTATTAAACTGAAATACGTAATTTAATAATACTTCAGGCCAGATGCTCAGATGATGTGGACATGCATAGTCTCACTGAAGTCAGCCGATCCATTCTGATTGGCTTTGGGCAAGGAGTTGGCTATCTGTTCATAAGCATTGTAGAAAAGAGCCTTTATTCATACACTACGCAAGGGCAGGAAAATCCCATACTCCCACTGCGTTGTCTCACTGCATGCCAGAGTTTCTCAGAGCTCTGAGCTAATTTGAGGAAACACGATTAGACAGAGTGTCATAGCTGCCAAAGGGTCTGTAATTCATCACCTGCAAAACAAGGGTAGTCAACACTGAAAAATGCATGAGCTTTTCTGAGTTTTTTGAGCCATTGGAGTAGTGGATCACAGCAGCATGCATCCCAGTCTTCCTTCCCTTCCTCCCAGGTTAGCGGAACAAGGCTGAGCAGAACTCTTCCTTTGCAGAGAGTCTGCATCTTTTCTGCATCCTTTGCACAGTTTTTCCAGCAATTTTAGTGGAGCCTATTTAGAGTATTTTAATGTCCAGGTCAGTAGCTCAGAAAGTGACACATGTGGGTGTTTGAAATCCTTTTGCAGGGAATACATTGGACTAGGATCTCTGTCTTCCTGATTTGTTAATTCCTAGTTCCAGTCTCCCCTCAGAAGCCTTTGAGGGCTACTCACCCAACTAAGTCAATCAATCCAGTAGGCATACTTGAGCCCTTCCTACTAGGATGAACTCCCTAGGGACTAAGGTAAAGCCCAGGATCTGAAAACCAGTTCATTTGCACAAATCACTGGTGCTGCAAGTCAGAGTCCGGTCAGGATTGCTGAGACAACGCTGAGACGCAAATTCAGGCACACGAAACTGCAGGGTGCAAAAACAAATCCCTTCTCAGATGCCCAAATGTTCCAGATACCAAATGAGCAAACAGACCTCAGGATAACAATTAAGACATAGGTCTCAAAATCTATTTTTTTGGGTTTTTTTTTTGACAATGGAAATTATTAGTAGTTTAGGCCGGAATTATTACATATGTTTAGATTCCCAGTTCTGGAAATTTTTCTAAACTCAATCTAGATTTGAACTATATATTCTAAGCACTTTTAACCTGGGGTTTTTTTGTTGCTAAGCTAAAAGTATGGCAGAAAGACTACACGAGAATAGTTTCTGAGCAGGCACTTCAAAATAAAATAACGCCACATCAGCTGCAATTGCTCTAAGAAAGAGACTCTGGGGAGAAGTTATTAAATGAGAAGAAGCACACCTGTGGCATTAGGGTTTTTGTGTTAGGTTTGGGGGTTTTTTGTGTGCTTTTTTTTTTTTTAACAAATGTTGGTCTTACGTACCTGACAACAAAAAGGTTATGCTGTCATCATTTCAGGTGTGTATTCAAAGCAGGGATTACATTTTTAAGCAGAAGAATAAGTCAAACCCAAGGAGAAAGTGGGTTGCAGGAAATACTATGTGCTCTAATGCCATCTCCTTGGACTTACCGCAGTACAGCAAGCCGTGCTGCTGATTAATGGGATCAATGCGATGGTGTGCCCTGGGGCATGCCACATCTGGCAGGTGTTCTGAGGACAATCTGATTCTCTCTCAGTATTGTGTATGGCTCCACAGATCTGTTTACGAAAGCTCAAGGCTCAGTTTAGTACATTATTAAACCCCAAAATATCTTCTTACATATGGCATGCACAAAACACTGTGAGAGAAAGATTAGGAAATAATCAATGAGAAAAGAGCTCAAAGCAGAAAACTTTACAAATCAACAACAGTCTGTCTGCCCCACCCAAGATCTCTCAAGCCCTGGCAACAAAGAGGCAAGAATCCGAAGAAAAAATAAGAAGGTTGCATATTCCTTGATTACTGTAGAAGCGATGCATTTCTCAGGTTGGATACACATGATAGATTTTGTGGTAATGAGAAAAATTCACCCTGTTTTAAGAAATGTGATTGATATAGATGGTGAACATGAGGTGGCAATCATAAGTAGTGAGGGTTTTTTTCTTCTGGGGTAAGTTTTGAAGAGCTTTCCAGAGAAAGCTTTCACCACCACATTAGTATTTTCACCATTAGATTCAATTGAGCTGACCTGACTCGGGGTAGCAGCTGTGAGAGTCAGAAGAAACACCTCCTGGATCAAAGTAGTAGGAAAGTTGAACCTGGTAGCCAGTGTGAGGTTATAGATGAAACCACGCGTACTTAGAAATATTTTTTATGGTATCAATAGTACTTCTTTTGAACCACAGCTTAGCTGACATTTGAAGTAAAGTTAATGACACTTTTCTGACATAAGGAAGTATCTATGTCAGTGATGCTGTATCTATTTTTGTCAATATTAACAGGGAAAAATGAAAGCTTTCCAGCATTTAAAGGTGATTTTGATTTAACAAAGATTTTTCCCTAGTATCTAGAAAGGTGTTAAAACAGACTTAAGCACTCTCATTTTAAAAGTAGGTATTTTGTGGTAAGCAGCCCCATTTAAATGAAAGTCATAAATTGTGCATGTACTCCTGCTGGCTATTAGCTTCTAGTTAGTAGACTCTGACTTACCTTCCCAGAGTGAAATGCTTATGTGAGCCAGAGTTCATAACATTGCTTATTCAGCTACACCTCTGTAATTTGAACTAATTGAGTTAAGTAATAGTGTCACAGGACTTTAGTGCAGACAGTTTCTGCTCTGGCTGTAGCTCCTTGTCATCAATTATCAGCTCACACTAATCACTATTACTGTCAAAACTGACATCAGTGTATGGCAGTATTTATCTTACTCATGGTTCTTGTTCTAGAAGATTCATTTACATATAGTATCTATTCTCTGCATTCATACCTTGTTCCCATTATTTGCAG
>NW_020955666.1:647821-662884 GCF_003031625.1 Empidonax traillii | reverse complement strand
TTTTTTTTTTTTTTTTTTTTGTTGCTAAGCTAAAAGTATGGCAGAAAGACTACACGAGAATAGTTTCTGAGCAGGCACTTCAAAATAAAATAATGCCACATCAGCTGCAATTGCTGTAAGAAAGAGACTCTGGGGAGAAGTTATTAAATGAGAAGACGCACACTTGTGGCATTAGGGTTTTTGTGTTAAGTTTGGGGGGGTTTTGTGTACTTCTTTTTTTTTTTAACAAATGTTGGTCTTTCGTACCTGACAACAAAAAGGTTATGCTGTCATCATTTCAGGTGTGTATTCAAAGCAGGGATTACATTTTTAAGCAGAAGAATAAGTCAAACCCAAGGAGAAAGTGGGTTGCAGTAAATACTATGTGCTCTAATGCCATCTCCTTGGACTTACCGCAGTACAGCAAGCCGTGCTGCCGATTAATGGGATCAATGCGATGGTGTGCCCTGGGGCATGCCACATCTGGCAGGTGTTCTGAGGACAATCTGATTCTCAGTATTGTGTATGGCTCCACAGATCTGTTCGCGAAAGCTCAAGGCTCAGTTTAGTACATTATTAAACCCCAAAATATCTTCTTACATGTGGCATGCACAAAACACTGTGAGAGAAAGATTAGGAAATAATCAATGAGAAAAGAGCTCAAAGCAGAAAACTCTACAAATCAACAACAGTCTGTCTGCCCCACCCAAGACCTCTCAAGCCCTGGCAACAAAGAGGCAAGAATCTGAAGAAAAAATAAGAAGGTTGCATATTCCTTGATTACCGTAGAAGCGATGTATTTCTCAGGTTGGATACACATGATAGATTTTGTGGTAATGAGAAAAATTCACCCTGTTTTAAGAAATGTGATTGATATAGATGGTGAACATGAGGTGGCAATCATAAGTAGTGAGGGTTTTTTTCTTCTGGGGTAAGTTTTGAAGAGCTTTCCAGAGAAAGTTTTCACCACCACATTAGTATTTTCACCATTAGATTCAATTGAGCTGACCTGACTCGGGGTAGCAGCTGTGAGAGTCAGAAGAAACACCTCCTGGATCAAAGTAGTAGGAAAGTTGAACCTGGTAGCCAGTGTGAGGTTATAGATGAAACCACGCGTACTTAGAAATATTTTTTATGGTATCAATAGTACTTCTTTTGAACCACAGCTTAGCTGACATTTGAAGTAAAGTTAATGACACTTTTCTGACATAAGGAAGTATCTATGTCAGTGATGCTGTATCTATTTTTGTCAATATTAACAGGGAAAAATGAAAGCTTTCCAGCATTTAAAGGCGATTTTGATTTAACAAAGATTTTTCCCTAGTATCTAGAAAGGTGTTAAAACAGACTTAAGCACTCTCATTTTAAAAGTAGGTATTTTGCGGTAAGCAGCCCCATTTAAATGAAAGTCATAAATTGTGCATGTACTCCTGCTGGCTATTAGCTTCTAGTTAGTAGACTCTGAATTACCTTCCCAGAGTGAAATGCTTATGTGAGCCAGAGTTCATAACATTGCTTATTCAGCTACACCTCTGTAATTTGAACTAATTGAGTTAAGTAATAGTGTCACAGGACTTCAGTGCAGACAGTTTCTGCTCTGGCTGTAGCTCCTTGTCATCAATTATCAGCTCACACTAATCACTATTACTGTCAAAACTGACATCAGTGTATGGCAGTATTTATCTTACTCATGGTTCTTGTTCTAGAAGATTCATTTACATATAGTATCTATTCTCTGCATTCATACCTTGTTCCCATTATTTGCAGGGTTCCCACCCACTGCCCCCATTTTATCCTTTCCTCTTTCCTTTATTAGCCACAGCCCTCTTTCATTATTATTTTTTAATTTATAGTATCAATCCCATTATTTTCAGCACTGAACCACAAATGTGGGCTCCCTAGCTGTCTGCTTTCCTCTCCTCCTCCTAATCAGTCATTATCATAAACAGGCTTCTTGTTGTTCTGATTGCCAGCTCTGCATATTTTCCCAAAGAAGGTGCTGGAGGGTCTCAAGGGCCCCTCAGCAGAGAAGCACTGATCTGCTGAAGTCCAAGAGATCACCAATGGTTGATTGTGACATTGCCTTGCACTACTCTGCTGAAGGCTTTAAATTTACTTGCAGTTGCCTCTGATGATACAGTATCGGAGAAGATTTTACAGCAGAATTATATTGATGCTATAAATAAGATCAAACATTATTCCTGTTAATGATGAGGCTTAATAAGGAGGGAACATAAAAAAATCTTTCCAAATCCCTATAGTGTTTTTACAGTTTGTTTATTCTCTTACTTCCTACAACTCTCTTCAATATTTCTTTTCTCTTATTTTTCTTTTTAAGACTTTGATTCACTTAGATATCTAGCTTTCTTCTAGGCCGTATTTTGTTTTAGACTTAGGTTTCTCCTTCCCATGCCATATTAACTTTATTAGTTTTCTTATCCCTTTCCTGTTTTTATTCTTTCAACATCTGTTTTTTTCCCTGCTTCTGCATTGCTGCATGTCCCTCTAAAGTTGTATGATTCTTGCTGCTTTCCAGTGCTGCTTTCTCTTCCCAGCCTTCATTCTACTCCTTGTTATTTTTGCTCCAAATGTCTTTTTCTTATTGATTTGCTCAACATATGATAATTTACTAATTCTATTATTATTATTATACCTTTGCACTAAGCAAAATAATTTATACTGATATTTTAATAGAATACACATTGAGATTCAGGTGCAAAACGAAACGTATTTTCTACAAGATTAACAGGTTACACTGCATTTGGCATTGCTGTGACTGCTTCGCTACATGCCAGTACAAGCACATAGTATTTCTGTGTTGCTGAAGGCCATCCAAGTTCTTATACTAAATCAATGCAAAAATTTTTGCTTACTTGTACACAAATTAGGTTTATTTGTGAAAGTTTCAGGAGAACTTTTTTGAGCTTAACTTTCCTGCTAAAAGCCACTGCAGATATTATGTAAACAGCTCAATTTATTTGGAAAATATACCATCACTTTAGGAAGTGTTGTAAGAGGAATATTCATCAATGCCTAATTAATTTCACAATGAAAAAGAGAGGAAGCAGTAACAAGTCCCAGAATTTTAACTTTGGAGGTAAACTTTCTGGTTCTGTCAAATGGAAGGGCACAGCAAAAAAAAAGATGGTATACTGGGGGAAAAATCTCACTGATAGGGAAAAGTAAACATAATATGTTATTTCAGAGCTGAGAGCTGACTTCACATGTTTGGCTCCTTTCTGTACAAGGTCTACCTGTATTTCAGTTAGATTACTTATTTCAAATACAGTCCCTAAACACATGCATAATAACCATAACTTAAACTTCCTCCTCATCATGATTTCATGTTGGGCGAGAATTTGTTTGGCTAAATTTAGAGAAGACAATCAGTTAGTCCTATCATGCAGAGATAAAATACAGAACGATAAATTAAGAACGATGGTCAGATATGTCACCTGGACTGCCATTGTCTTCCATCAGAGATGCAATGCATGTTATCACCGCACTCACTGGAGAGACAGGTGCTCTGCATCTCTTGAACATCTCATTTTCATTTTGCTGAAGGGCATGCCCTAAAACACTGCAGTTCATATTTTCAGATCTGGCTTGCAGCCTACACTCCAGCACACCTTCCCAGAAAACAACATCTTTCCCTCCAGTCTTCCCCGTGGGCTTGGGAGGCACTCCTTCCAGCTGAACCATTTGCAATACACAAGGAGGGTCTGCTGTTGATAGGATTTTACTGTATGTGCAGAAATTTCGAGGCCTGACCTTTGCACTGGCACCTGGCTGAACTCACCCCTCCTCAGAGCCTCTGCCTGCAGGGCAGGGCAGCTCCTGAGAGCTTTTTCTCCTCCCTGCAGCAGCTGGGTAGCAACAGAAGATGCCATGGTGGTCACAAAGCACTGAAATCCTGCTTTCTGCCTGGGATTTTCAGAAGCAGGGGCAGCTGGGGTATACACAACGTATTTCACAGTGTGCTGTGAAGTTGGAAAAATAAGCTTGCAGTCAATTATGTCCTGCCTGCACTGAAAGCAACTGCCTGGAACACTCACTGGCCTCCCAGCAGTATTCCTAATTTCCTTCCATACATCAATAATTCACCAGCACCCCAAAACCCATGCTGCTCCCACAAAGAGCCCCCTTGCCCTTACACAGCTTCTGCCAGACAACCTGACAGCACAGGTTTGAACTTTTCCCTACAACAGAGAAAATGTTGCCTATTCAAGCACTGCATCAAGCATTTGTCTGAGTGGGTTCCTCCCAGTGCTACTCCTTCCAAGTCCCTCACAGGGAATTGCTACATATACTGTTGTCCTAGTTTTTCACCTACTTCTTGATCTTTGAATTTCTGTTGTGGTGCTTTTGCAAGCAGTCGGTTTGTGAGAAACACCCCTGACAGACCCTACATCAGTTCTCTCTGCGTGTTGTGATTTAGAAAGCCTAGACAGAGCTGAAAGACTCAACAATAAACCATACAGCCCTGCACACCAGACAGGGTTAGCTCTGGACTTTCCTATTATATATATAGTCAGCACTGGAAGAGGCAAACAACTTACTTTTGATATACTGAAATGCAAGAATTTTGTCCCAGTTTTCTCCAGATAGGGCAGTTACATTACACATACCAATAATTTTGTCTTTCAAAATGACCTTTATGTATCCAGCATAGCTGAGTGAAAAGGAGAGAAAGTAACTTGCAACACAGATTGAACAAAGGCTCTGGAGATTTAGCGTGCAGCTTCCAGTGTAAACTGCGTCCTTTAGCAGCAAATCTGGCTTAAAATATTGTTTGTTTTATCACCTTTGCAGCTTGGTCCCGAATCTATATTTCACCTAGACTGCCTCCTCCTCACTGAATTAATGCAACTTTAAAGGGGCTTGGACTGAAATAATCCAGATTAGAAAAACCCTTGGGATGGGGAGTGGGTTTGGGGTGGAAAAGGCATCAAGAAAACTAGTGCAAAAATTTCATTTAGTGACATTTTTCATTTAGTATCCTCTCTTTCTGGGGGGTTATGACATGCAATTCTTTTGGAAAATGATTTGTTATTATTTAAGGATTCTGCTTGTTAAAGATTATTGTTGAGACCTGAATTCTGTGCAGACAGGCTTTTGCAAATGACTTGAGAGTAGCACGACTCCTGAAAATAGGTATTAGTTTCTCCATCTGCGCACAGCGAAAAAGTCTTTGAATGCCACAGTTGGAAGCCATGTCAGGCTTAAGTTTTGAACTCCAGAACACACTGAATGTCACATTTGTCTTCACACCACAAGCCTGCGTTTCTGTCAATTTATTTGGAAGTCCTGGCATTTCTGTCAGTCACTCAGCTCACTCTCCCGTTCACCTTCTCCTTAGACAGCTTCAGAATATACACTTTGTGCCTGCCTGCATTTTTTCCTGCCCTGTAATGAGATATAGAGACACTACTGAAACTCGCAAGCTCTTTCTCATAAGAAAAACAGCTTGCAGGAGTTTGAAACATTTGTGAAATGTTTAGCAAGTGCCAAATCATTCTCTCTGCAACAAGAGGTCTCAAGGGGCAAGGCTGTTATCAGTATATTGCAAAAATGTTTTCATATATATTTAAGAGATTTTGGCAATTTGACCAAGAAAGTGTCAGATAATTAGGGCTAGTGATACAAAAAATGTTGCAGCTATAGAAGAACTTTGGTGATTTTTTTTTAGGAAGTTGAATGTAGAAGATTAGGAAATGTAGAACATTTTTTCCCCTGGAATTACCCTTTCCTTCACTACAGCTTTACCACATCTTTGCTGTTAGAAGGATCCTTTATTATTTCATCTGTTTCCTGTCACATACTGAACCTTGACTTACTTAAAATGTCTCTCTTCTGGAAGTGGGGAGGAGAAAATGGTCTGCTGGAAGTTTTATAAAGATCCAGGCTGACAAGCTAGACACAGGAAAAATAGCACCTGACTACTAAGATTTAGGCTGCAGCAGCCTAGAGAGAGGCCATCTCAGGGAAAAAAGTGAGACACAGCACAAACACAAAACCTGTGCAAGGCAGTGAGTGACAGATAGCACTGTCAGCCTCATCTCACATAACAGGAACAAATATTGCCACGAGGGCTTTCCATGGACTCGTAGCAGCCACAACCATGCCCATGTCTGATGGAAGGGAAGCCTTTGCTTATTGAGCCTGCTATCCATTTTGTTTTTCCAGGGTGACCTCCACAGCACTGACGGTTCCAGCCTAGGCTTGAAACCATAGTTTTGATACAAAGACCTGTATAGTTAAATGACACACCATAAAAGAAGGTAATTTATAAGTGTATAATACAAGAGAGGATTATGGATCACCATACTTCAACAGGAAATTCATGGATATACTTTCCTGACATATCAATTTGGAACCCATGCCTCCAGATGACTTTTCCCCTCCCTGTTTTTCCTCCAAGCATGTATGTCCTTTAAAGGAAGCTGTAATAAAACTAATTTCTATCATCACCAAGGGCACTGCAGATGAAAAATGAGAATACAAGTTGAAATGAACATAAATATTAGATGCTAAAATATATCACGGTTCAGAATGCAGTAGGGACTGAGCATTGTGCAGTCCTGCATATATTCTGCAGTTTGTGACAAAGTCATTTATGTTTCTTTCAGGAAGATAAATAGGTCATAGAGTTCAACTATATAATCTGTTAACATGTATAGGTACTGAAGAAAGTAGCATTTTCTCCTCCTAGATCAATCTTCTTGGAAAAAAATAAAGCATAAGACTTTCCAAACTATGAAATGCAAAATAAGCCGTATGTAACACCAGAACGAGAGTTCAGAAAAAAACAAAACCAACAAAAATATGTTACTAAAAAAAAAAAAAAGGAAGAAAACTAAATAATAAATTTAAGAACTTAATTTTCATAATGATTCAGTATCTATAGCACGAAGTGAAGCCTTGTCAAGTTGTTATTTAGTACCTGAGAGACTGGAGACTTACAATTGCATGCAATGTGAAATGATGTCTATCAGGATTTTGTTGCTTTGGATCTAAAAATAAGGCATATTCTTCACATTATTTTCAATTAACATTTGAGTCTGTCTATGGCAGGTGTATGGGACTAGGTTCCAAAAAAAACCCCAAATATAAAAAATATGGAGCTGTAATATATAAAATGTGATACATATATATATATATATATAAAATAATGTTTATTTTTTGCCAAGGAATATATACATAAATTATCTAAAAGGAAAAAAATGTGCTTTTAGTCTATCTTACTGAACTCTCAGTTGCAAGTATTCTTCTTTGTCTTTTCATAACATGATTTGGAAAAAAAAATGAAGAGCATAGAAAGAACATCTAAACCCACTATTTGACCCATAATGGATCATATTCTTATGATCTAAATTTACTTTAATGTTTTCTGTAGTATAGCAACATGCACAAGAGATTAGAAGAAAGAAAGTTTGGAATAAGGATAAGAATAGCAAAAATTTCCCATTTCCAAACTTTCTACAGTATGAAGAAAATTTTTTTGTTGTTGTTTGTTTTTTGTTTTGTTTTTTAAGTTTGTTTAGATGTAGTTACTCTGGGAGATAGATGATAGATTTTCTCATGTAGGAGAAAGTACAAGGATAAATATGTTCAGGATGAAGAATAGAGAATTTGCAGTATCATTTTCCTTGTAATTTATTTAGTTAATTTCACTATCACTGAAAAGTTCTAGAAAAGGAAAGGGAGCTGAAGATCTGTGCCAGTATCCTCAGATTATCCTAGGAAAAAAATGTAGGGGGTAACACACTTAGATGAGTGCTCATGAAGTTCAGCAAGACTAGTGATGGGTCTGCCTTAGGGCAGATTTTCTGAATGTATCTGGACTCAGAAACAAGCCCAAGTCCTTAGGCTGCAGTGGTCTGAATCCTTTGGTATTAAACACATTTAAGAAATCTAGTCTTTTGCATGAGGCAACTAAACTCTACCAGTCTTTCCTTTCCTCTACTGGGTAGCACTTCATATATTTTGGAAGTAGAGAGAATTATCAGAGTTAAGAGTATAACTTAGAACAGTCACAATAGTGTGAAAAAAGGTGCAGATTCCGGCCCATATTTATATTTTTTAATGGGACTGCATGACACATTCAGATGAAATAGGAGCTGACAAACCTTCACCCGAAATTTGTTCTGCTGCCTGGTGCACCTTTGCTTGTGTAGGTGATGACTTCAGCCTCTGATCCTGTCAGTATATCAAGCTCTGCCAGGTCCACAATTCTTTAAAAATAGAAGCCTACTTGAGCAGAAATTGAGCAAAATGTTTTTAACCTCTTTTATCTGTAAAAGATTTTCTGAATCAAATTGTATAACCCTACTCTCCAGGGAGCATGAGAACCAGAGGGAAAAATGTGTTTGGTAAGGCCTGGGTGAGCCCACTTTCATACAAAGTAACACTCAGTGTTAAAAGTAGAGATGGTAAATTAGGCTAAAAGCAAAATGTGGTAATGGACAATGATAAATTATGTGACAAAATATAACTATAAATGTGCATAAATTTAGGTGTGTAAAATAAACCAACCTTAAACCCCTGACATTTGCTGAAAACTTTCTTGAATCAATTAATGGATATTACGTTAACCTGGTCTTTCAGTTTTTAAACCTGTTCCTAGCTGTAAAAAAAATGTATCACAAGACTTAAATGGAAAAATGACTCATAAGCTGGTAGCCCATAAGGGAATTTAAATGGAGTGTGGTTTGCGAAGGTAAATTATACGTTGTTGTTTGACTTTTTATAGAAAGAAGAATTCAATGAAATTAAAAATTATCCTCAAATTTCTTATGAATGGAGGAAATACATTTTGTCATAACAAGTCATAACAAACTGTACTCACAACATGTATAGCAAGAAGTTCTTGGAAACATATGCTGCAGCAATGGCAGATGACAAAAAAGCTTCATCATTACTATATGTCTTTAAACAAATATCCAGCTCCTTTGAAATAAAGGAGTATTTAGAATTCTTCATTCTTCACTAACCTTCATCAATCCAGGTGACTGATAACTGAGGTTATCTCTGTGTCCGAGGTATAATTACTTGTAAGGTCTTGAGCTGTGATGGTGTCTTGCTCTTCAGATAACCTCATAAAATGGCAATTCAAACTGGGCTTGGGAGTGGAAAGAGCTCCAGGCACAGCAACATGGATCTCTCTTTGGGGATAGGTAGGGAACAAATGAGTGTGTTCATACTTCTGAATCCAAAGTCTAAGCAGCAATCTCCAAGTATCAGCCAACTGGGGTTGCAGGATTATATAGGGAAGCTCTTGAGGAGTTCTGCTGCCTGTTTCCTGAGTGCCCTCATTGAACCTCATCAAGCCACAGCTGTGGCATTTCTCAAGTGGCTGCAGACACAAATTTACAATGACATTGGGATATCCCAGCAGCTGGTTCCTGACAGGAACATAACAACACAGAAAACCAATGACTTTTACACCTTGGTTCAATAATAAAGATGCTATCTGTGATGCTATCTTCAGCCCTCCCCTTTATTGCAATAACATGAAAGATTTAGCATTCCTGCTCTACATCCATGGATGTTTTTCAGCTCACACTGTCAAAGCAGCAACTCAACAGTGGCAAAGGATGTTTGCATAAATAATAACAATATAATAAAATGTAGATCAAGCTGTACTGCAGAGTTTATGTAGACATTGCAGATCCCCCTGTCTGGAAATAGGACTAAAATGAAAAATAGGATGGAAAAGGAAGGTCACTGGCAACCACCATATCTGCCTGAAAAAAAAAAAAAACAAAAAAACACCAAAAAGCCAATACTGATGTGTGTGAGAGTTGATATCATGAGAGTTGTAACTGAATTATAGTTGTGGGTAAGAGGAGGGAGAGAGGTCCTCAGGACAGAGGTTATTTCCATACGACATGAATACTGAAATACAATGTTTTCCTCTTGGTGCTGCTCACATATTGTTCAGACTGTTTTCCCTTCAAGTATTTTGACCTTATCAAGTAAATATTTATCAGTATTGACTGATAAGTGGCTCTAGGTAAGAAGCACCTGTGTTTTTGAAGACCAACCCTTGGACAACATTTTCACATCTTTCAACCTCCATTTAAGAGCAATGAAATTATGAGATTACGTTGGTACCCATGAGGTCTAAGGTATGAAAAAACCCACAACAAGCTGGCATCTGGGAAAAATTATCTTTTGGTAGCTCAAGCCAGGGGACACACAGGGAATACACAGGTTTTCAGAGAAGTACAGATTTTCAGAGTCTTCATCCATATTTTTGGCTGTCAAGAGCTCTCAGTTTTGAATATTTAAGATTTTTGCCAAAATTTTAACAAAGACTGAAAAACAATTATTTATATTCTGCTGTGTGTTTATATATATCCATTTTACTGACACAGATGCCTTCAGCTTGTTATGCAAGTAATACACAAATTAATTTGCCATTGTTTGGATTTACAATAATTTCTGTGCACTCCTGAATGGTGTGAGGAATAGAAGAATATAGCATAACATATTCCTTATGCCTGCAACAACACGTCAGTGTGACAATGTCACTCATTCACATACATAGTAATTGGTTTGTATATTCCCAAGTTAACTATTTTCATATATAACTAGAATTTTATTTTGTATATTTGTTTATTATTTTTATTATCTCTATTTTTAGGACACCCTTCATATATTACAGAGTTTTATTATGTTAATTTAAAAAAAAAAATTAAACTTTTCATTTTCAATCTGCCACTAAAAGAATCACAGTTGTTCTGTGAGACTCACAGGGCTGCATTGGAAAATACAACAGAAGGGAAATAAACTGATTATTTATATTCAGGATGTCACACTAAAAGAAATTCTTTAGAAGAAAGTAATTTGGCTGTCTTTTTAAAGCTATACTTAACTCTTCTTCCCAAAACCTTACTGAAAAATTTACAGGTTCACTGTATTTCAGAAACAAACTGGTTTTCCAACCAAGCACATCAGACTAGGCAAACACAGTATTATTATTATTATTATTATTATTTACAATCCAGAATTCTTGAGAGCATCAATTTTGATGAGTCCTTCAGTCTGCACTTTGTATCTGGGTAGTAACAGTTCATCAACAGAAGAGTGACCGATATAAATAAATAAGACAGAAAAAATGTGCCTAGAAAGAGGCTCTGCTCTCTTCATCTCAAATCCGTGAGAACTGAGTGATAGAGAGCTGGACACAATAAAAGATGTACCACTGCACCGAGGGGTTACAAAGGGCACTTGCCTCTCCGTCCAAAACTGCAAATCAAAACCAGGCACCATCTACCACTTCAACCTGGAGGGCCCTATTCTGTCCTTAGCCTTGAATCCCCGAAGCACCAAGGCTCACACCCATGTGCATCTGCTGCTGCTGCTCTCTTCAATCAGAGCAGTGAACCCTGCTCAGTCCTTCATTACCAAAGGAAGAAACAAAAAAAAAGGTTTTGGTGGTGTCCTTCAGGCTGTGGATGCCAGCTGGACAAAGGTGCTTCACTGCAATCCCTCGTGAATCTCCAAACCAACAGAGTACTTACCCACCACTGATGGGGTTCTGCCTCATCCCCTCCATAGCAGATCTCCCTGTTCACAGTTTAGCTGTTCAGGATTCAACTCTTGAGTTGCCCCGCTCCTCTCACACTTTCTTCAGGAAGTCAAGGCACTAATCATATAATTCTTCTCTCAAAAACCAGGATCTGAAAATTTAAATGTTGAAGTCAGGGGTGTTTTTTAATCCTTAAAAAAAAAAACCCCACGTTGAATGCAATTTCCAAACTTCTAATAAGATTTTTTATTATATCTTCTTCCTAATATGACCTTCTTTTATCTCAGGTCATTTCAAGCCTGTTTTTTTTGCTGAAAACCTTGGGAATGGTTAGTTTTTAGTAAGCCAGATGCTTAAAATATTTTTTTAACAGTAACATTACTTTTCAAGAATTTTCTGCTCACTTCCATCCAGCTTTAAGTGTCATTCTGAGCAAAAAATACAAGGACAAAGATGGAATCCGTTCTTGGTTTAATTTAGGTAATAAATCATTTTATCACAGTTAAATAGTGAGAACATGCAGGGTATGAAGGCAGTACACTCCTATTTTAATAAAATAAAAGTCCAATTTTTGAGACCCTGCCAAGGCTCAGAAACAAGGTTAACATCAGAGTCTTGTTCCCGTGTCTTCCATGCTACTGGTAGTCTCATATTTCAGGGTTTGTGCCTGGTTACAGTACACATAGAAATAATTTGCTCTGGTAGCATCTTCCCTGAGCGCAGCAGTTACGAAAGTAAGAGTGTCATTGACAAGACAGGAGAGACACATGTACAAGAACTGGACTGAAGCTGAAAAGTCCTGAACTTGTGACCTTGGCTGGGTGAGAAGTGATTTCCCAGAGGACAGGTACTGCAGCATGATAAAAATAACAGTTTCATGAGGGATCCTTAAACTCGGGAAAAAAATTATTAGCGAGCTGAAAAAAACAGATGGAAACAATATTGAAATTATACCTGTGGTAAGAAGACTAATTTTGAATTCATTACGTGACAGTGGATGGTACCCTGTGGCCTGGCCTGTTTTGAAGCAAATACAGCACAATTTTACCTGCTGTTCTAAGCTTGCTCTGATGACATCTACCCACTTGCAAGAGTCACATGGCTCTGCTTGTCCTTCAGGCAGCAAACAGTATGCATGCTATTCAGAGATCAGACGCTGCTGAAATCTGACGAATTAACAGTTTAATTCTGCCAAACTACCCTTGAAGAGACTTTCATTTCATGGAAGAATTTAAAAGGGGTTTGCTGCTTTTGAAATATTTTGTTTGGTTAAGAAAAAAAGCACTTGCTTTTAAACGTGCTTTGCAGTACTAGGGCACTTAGCAGCTTCTCCAGTAGGTCTTTACCCTCTGTCCAGAAATCATAGGGCTATCAAACTTTAATGTTTTTGGTTTGTTTGTATTGAATTTTTGGCTTTTTCTGAGCACCACTGTATGTTGTAACAACAGTCATTCTGAACTAAGTATTACTGCAGTTCATTATGTATATATACAGTGTTCTCTCCTGTTTTCCTTAAAGCAAAATAAAATGTGAAATTCTAATTGGAATATGCATTTTCTTTTCACTCTTCAAGGGAAAAAATACAGCTCTATGATAGCCTTCCATTTACAATAAATTTATTTATTAGTATAAATTATTATTTATTTTGTGGCACAATATGCATCTGAATCATGGTGTCATGGTTTAACCTGATGGAGGAGCATTAAATTGCACCAGGGAAGGTTTAGGTTGAATATTAGGAAAAGGTTTTTCACCTTGGGGGTGGTCAGGCACTGGAAAAGGCTCCCTAAGGAAGTAGTCACAAATCCAAGCCTGTCAGAGCTCAAGAAGTGTTTGGACAACATTCTCAAGCACATGGTGTGACTCTTGGGGGATCATCCTATGCAGGGTTAGGAGGTGGACTTTGATGATGCTTTTGGGTCCCTTCCAGCTCAGGATATTCTATGATTCTATGATAACCCCACCTGGCAACTAAACTCACTCAATCCATTCACAGTGAGATGGGGGAGAGGATCAGAAAAGCAAAAGTGAGAAAACTCATGGATTGGGATAAAGACAGCTTGACACGTAAAGCAAAAGCCACAAGCCAAGCAGAACAAGGAATTCACTCACCACTTCTTAAGGGCAGGCAGGTGTTCAGCCACCCCCAGAAAAGTAGGTTTCATCATGTGTAATGGTGACTCAGGAAGACAAACACCATCACTCCAGTTAATTTTCATGCACAGAAGACTCATTAAAATGCCTAGGCAGATTGAACTTGAAAATTAGTACTTTGAAGCTTTCTGAAAAAGTGTTTAATTTATGTCATTGCTCTTCTGCTTCACAGAGAGGTAGATGAGCCCATAAACAGAGAAATTTTTAAAAAACTCAAACCGAAACATGGTCTGGAGGATGGCCTTCTAGAATACAGGTAAGCTGCAGCCTGTAAAGCCACCTAGGCAGCCTGCAAAACTACTTTTCAAAGGTTTTTGTGTTCCTGGACATCAGGATTGTAATAGGTATAAACCACAGCACAGTGTTCACCTCAGCCCTTCCTCAACAAACTTTGAGCACAGAAGCTGAGGAGGAACTGAGAGCTAATCTCAAAACCAAAGGTTACTTTTCATGATGTTCAGCACTCCACAGGGAGAGAGTTAGAGGAGAATTGTCAAGCAAAAACACCAGTTCAGTCCAGAGCAAAAGAGTTTTGCCAGATTGGTGTAACAGATTTGTGAGGCATACAACAGCTCTCTTAGACAAATATGGGGCATTTATGCAATTTACATATACATGCAGCAATCTTAATTCTTACCTGTCAAAATGAATTCAAATTAAACAAGTCCTAACAAACTCAGACACATGGCAGCTACAGCTCACAACACTACATCAAAATGGGAAATGGGGGCCTGATATTCCTAGGTTTTGGACAGTTATTAATGCCATTATATATTTATATAGTATTTAATATAAGCCTACTATGATCCTAGAGTCAAGCATGATTGATCATTGTGAATTATGTATTAATAATGATTAATTGCAATGATTAACTACTGCTGCTCAAGTCAGTGACAACTATAGTTGTCATTGTTATGTTAATTTGCAACAGTGTAAAAATGATGATGAACTAAATTGACTTCATTTACTTTAACATAACCTATACTCTGTTTTAATTATTGTAAAATCTGTTCAAACAGTTCTATAAATACCTCACTGGAAATTATGTCCAACCCCATTCTCCTTATTCCCATATTACTAGTAGAGAGCTTATTTAAATCAAGGTCAAAAATACATATTTCTAAGACAATTTATATATAACAAAATATTACCCTTCTCTTCTGTTATTTAGGAGATTGAAAGGAAACAGAATTTAATTCAAAATCCTTGAATTGACCCAGCCCCAGGAATTACTTATTTTACCTTCCTGGATAAGAACTACCCATGCTTGCAACCCAGAGGGAGTGTGATGACTCCTGTAAAAGTCAGGTGCGACAGTAAACGAGCCAGTTACCAAAAACTTGAAGTTCTCACTCTGGTAGGTGGTTGCCATTTAGGCAAATAAAATCATGCAT